>NC_143018.1:127504464-127660297 GCF_055824585.1 Amblyomma mixtum | reverse complement strand
TTTGGGGCCTCTCGTGACCTTACGTTCCACCTGACGACGGCAGACATTTCACTTAGCGAGAGACCGCGTACTGCAGAGTACGGAGCGACTCCAGAAGGTTTTTCGTCATTTCAAGTTGACTGTCATTATATTTCTTGCGCTTGCCTGTTTTACTTCCAATGAACAGACTTTAAAAATAATGTCAAAAAGAATTACAAGGGACACGAACAACAAAACCGAACCTGAAGCTGGGTTTTGACTAGAGTTTGACGTCTCGATAGGCCGAAGTGTGGCGTCACGAATAGGGCAAAAGTAAATGTCGCATGAGTGTTGGCGGGCCACATTGGCTTCTATCATTGCCAGCTACGGGAATCATTAGTCTAAGATGATAAAAAAGGAGGTCGTCATGTCATACAAGCAGGGGTGCTCGCTGAAATCTCCTTGACAAGGCAATGAAAGGTAAAACTTTAGACCTATTTTCCGTCGAAACAAAACGCCAGCCGGCTGCGACATTTGGCAAAAACGGTGAAAAGGCTTTAGAGAACCTACCGCGCAGGTCAAGAAAACGCAGGAGTTTCTCTTCAATAGCAAACGCTTCACTTCAAGTTGTGAGTACATGTGAGCAGTAGAGGCTATTCGGTTAAAAGTGTAACAGCGCATACGAGTTGAAAAAACTACTCAGCCTGGCCCTCAGTACGACAAAATGTTCTCTCGTCGTTAACAGTTTCTTCTGGAGTATTGTAATATTTTCACATAGTACTGCAAAAATTTCTCTCCAGTATTTTCTTGCAGTGCTGCCGTTACGACAAGGGAGATCAAAATATTGCAAAAAATTCTGGTATTGATGCAAAAATTTGTTGTTACTACTGCTTCACGGTTCGAAAATTCTACAAAATGTATTTTGATGGTAAAAAGTTTTGTGTTGTTTTTGTGACTGGGCTTCTCTAACTGAAACAGAGAAACCTGGCTAGTGGTCACTGCCAGCTTCTCTGTGCATGCCATACCTCCAAAATCTAATTAGGCTATGCCGAATTAATGTTCAAAAGCAATAGTGTGCTTCGCTTATTCTGACCGCACCGGTAATTCAGCCGCGTGAGTTGGCAGAATGAAGCAGAAACCTCCACCAGCTCTTAATTATTGCCATTTTCTTCTTGCAATTTTTCATCTTGCAGATAGACTTCACAGCGTGCACGGGAATCTCATTCGTGCTTCTTATCCTTCTGCTCGTCTTCGGAATCGTGGTGGTCATTTTCCCCTCGAAGGTGAGCATGACGATAGAGACATCTAGGTTTTTACGTCGCTCATTTGTCTCTACACTTAAGCTTTAATTTCAACACTTTCGTTAGAATTCTTGCAGGTCATTTACCTGTGTGCGCATGCTGTTACCTCATTTTTTTTTTTTTGAAGCGAAAGCTTCACTATGGTATCTAGCATTTCGCCGTGTCGGGCGCAATGCCACCTCTGCGCATGCCCGTTTCCATGGGAACTGGTTGCGCCGAACCACAGGTTTCAGCCGCGCGCAGCCGCGCTCTCTTTTCAGATGCGCAATGGATGAAGAGGCTGACTGCAAGCGTACGTACTCAGTAAGGCATCAGAAAAGGTTACGAGTAGCTACGTCGACGGATCCCGAAGTCGTAGCATGGTACAATGCCGGCCGACAACGCGAGAAGGAAGCGAGGAAGGCCAAGTGTGCAGATGAGACGCCCGAAGAACGGGAAGAACGACTCGTTAAAGGCCGATTCACACGACGGTCCATTCGCCCGCGGCCCGCGTATCACGTGTTCATGCGTCTGCACAATGAGAGGCGCGCTTACGAGGCCGCGGGCCGACAGCGCGCCTCTCAACGTGGTGACGCATGAACACGTAGTGAGCGGGCTGCGGGCGAACGGACCGTCGTGTGAACTGGCCTTAAACGACGGCGGCAAGAAGCGGAGAAGCGACGACCGCGAACGAAGCCGCGAACGAAGAGCCGCGAACGAAGAGCCGCGAACGAAGCCGCCGCCTCGACATCTGCTCAACAACAGCCGATGGAAACCTAAGCAGAGAGAAAGAATAACCACGTGATTCGTCTCAGTGAATTGGAGACTGCAACGAGGCAGTTTCACCAGAAATCCACGAGCAATCGGTTCGGCAGCGCGTGAGAAGCTTTCGCGTGCACTCTAGGTTTAACCAAGCTAAACCATCAGCAATTTTTTCGCCGCGCCTTCTACTACACACCTTTAATCTCTTTTATATCGTCATGGTCACGTACGCTAATTCCAAGCATAATATGTAGCATTGACGATGGCAGTATGAACAGGTTGGTCCAAAATATGTGCGAACTCGGCTCAGCGTGGCCGCGCTCCGCGGCGCGCCAGAGCATCCGGCGTGGCCGCAGAACACGACGTGTAGCAGACGACGACACGAAGCACCGCCTCCGGGCCCATGTGCGACTCCGCCGCGTAGCTTCGATGCGCGCCGCGGAGCGCGGCCACGCTGAGCCGTGTGCGCACATATTTTGGACCAGCCTGTACATACGACTTCGAAATGCTTGCTTAATACAGTGCTCTCGAAGGAAGCTCGTTGCACTTCGAGAATAAAACAAGGTTTGTCCTTGAGGCTTTGCACTGTTAGGGCTTCAGTTCTCTTTCGCAGCTTAACAATAACGAGAACTTTCTCCGTCGTGAAAGACATGAGAGCGCAAAACGGGGACACGGACGAGGAAGGGAACAGGACGAGCGCTGCACTTTCAACAGGATTTATTCAGGGAAGAACGTTTAAATAGCCTTTGCTCTTATCCATGCTCTTGATCGCAGACAATCGCTTCTCACAGATACGCATACAGAAACAGCATTTCACTGTGGCGAAGAACAACTGACGTGTCACTAATACAACTATCACCTCGCTTCTTGATATAGAAGGCTTCCACGAGCTCACGTTCTGTCCTATCTCGGCTTTTCAATAGCACTTTGCAATCATATAGTCGAGGCTTGCAGGCTACACGCTTCTCTTTTGAGCAGGCTTGGCAGTGGTCTGGAAGATGTCCTCTCTTATTTAATGAATTCTTGTGTTCAAGCAGGCGCTCATTAAGACAACGTCCGGTTTGTCCACCGCACACCTTGCCGCATGGAAGCGGGAACTCGTAGACTACTGCTTTCTTGCAGCCAACATGTGGAATTCGGTGTCTCATGGTGCACTCTCGTACTTTTTTCTTCCAATGCGTGAACACATTACGGCGAGTTTTCGCGGCGCTGAAAATACCACATCGACGCCATACTTATTGGCCACCTTCTTGAGGTTAGGAGAAGTGTGGTGTACGTAAGGTACAACTTCCCCCCTTGCCTGCTTTTTATCTTGAGTTCGGTTGTTTTCCTTGCTGCCCTTCAGCTTTTTCAGCAAGGTCTGCGCCACGGATAGAACCAGGGAGGCCGGAAAGCCTGCTTACTGCAGCCTGGACACCTGGGAAGCATAGCTTGCGTGCATGGCATGGTGGCAAGACTTCTTTAGTGTGGAAGCTAAGCACTGGGAAGCGATAGCCTTTTAACGGTCTTAGAATGATTCGAATGGAAAGGCAACAAATCTTTCTTTGCGCGTGAACAGTACTGCCAGAAAATGTGTGAAGGGTGAAAGGTTAGGGTGAGATCTAAAAACAGCAATTTGTTATTACTGCTAGGCAGTTCGTGTGTGAAGGTGAGATCCATGCTATTCCGACCAAACGTACCTAAAACATCAGCTACTGCTTCGTCAAAAGTAAAATTGTTATCTTCCAAAAGGACCAGGTAATCGTCTACATATCTAAAAACGTGGACTATACAATCCGTGTCAAGTTCTTCACTCAAGGAGCGGTCAATCTCAGATAAAAACATATTACAGAGCACCGGAGCGACACACGAGCCAATACAAATGTCCCTTTTTTGCAGATACGTTTGGTCAATAAAGTCAATAAAAGTGGCCTTGAGATAAAACTCAAGTAATGACAAAAAGTTGTTCACATTCAAACCGGTAGCGTTTTGAAAAGCGGTGGCTCCATTTCTGTCAATGCAATTACGCACTGCAGGATAGAGATGTACATGCGGAACAGAGTAGAAAAGATCTTCTACATGAATAGAAAAACTACAGCTTATGTTCCTATGAGTCTGAAGGAAGGCTATCACGTCATCCGAGTTCTTAGTTGCAAAGGGGTCTTCTACTTCCAACGCGATACCACGCGATACCACTCCAACGTAACGCGATACCACTCGAACGGCATGCATCTACAAGAGGTTTTACAAAGCAGACCGCATGTGTCTGTGGGCAAGCGCCGTCGTAACTTTATGGCACCCAACTTTGACGAAAAAACTGATTTTATTGCATTCAAGCTTCATTTCTTGAGATTTATTCGTCAAATTCGGCTATCAGTACGCATTTTCGCTGCATATAATCTTTTCTGGGTGGAGTGCAAAGACTCCAATGGAATTAGCCGCCGCGGTGGCTCAGTGGTTATGGTGCTTGGCTGCTGACTCGAAAGACGCGGGTTCGGTCCCGGCCGCGGCGGTTGAATTTCTTTCGAGGAGAAATTCTAGAGGCCCATGTACTGTGCGATGTCAGTGCACGTTAAAGAAACCCAGGTGGTCGAAATTTCCGGAGTCCTCCACTACGGCGTCTCGCATAGCCTTAGTCGCTTTGGGACGTTGAACCCCATAAACCAAACCAATGGAATTGTTTTTCATAAGCATTCTTGCCCTAACCTTATTAATACACATGCACTAATCGCTCTTACGAGTAAACTGGGTGCGTATTCTCGGAAATGGAATTATCGTTGCGCTTTCTCGCAAACCAGCTGCCTAGGAATGTTACCAGCTCATGCACCACCCTCGTTACCAGGTGGTTACCAGGTGGTTACTTACATCATTGTGTGGAAATCAATTTTTTTTCCTGCACACCAGCATCCCATAAACTTTTGTGGCCCGGGGTATAGGTTCTGCCAAGCTATTACAGAGCACGCTTCGTCATTTGCTATTTTTTTTTCACACATTACTCAGAGGAGGTTTAATGGTTTATTTGGTTCATTCCCAAGCGCACCAGCAGCATGTAGCAGCACGCCGGCTGTTTCACCTCAAATTTCTTCAAATAAAAAAGGGTTTCTAGTATAAAGCCCTTTTTGGCATAGCATTATCAGCGGTGTAGCACATCAGAATACAGGTAAGTCTTCTAAATAGTAGGCTGATCATCAAATATTGAACAGTTAACTTTTGTCACCATTACACATAGACTTCTTTTATATTGAAAGGGGCGTAGCACACCGTAAGTAATATCCATATCAGTTTTTAGAATTTCGAAAGCGCAGTGAGGGTCGGCACTCTGACGCAACAAAATTTTACCTACACCATGCTAAAACGCATGCGCTTTCGAAAAACTTGCCTGCAAAGCGATTGCTTCGGTGCGCTTAACTTTTCGTAAAAGCCAAAATTTCTTGGGTCACAGCGCGGAGGGTGAATGCGTTTTCGAAATTATAAAAACTGATATATATACTTCTTACAGTGTTCTACACGTTTCTCAATAAATTAGAAGACTAACGGCAACAGTTAAAACTTAACTACTCAGTAATATAATTAATCAGCGTGCTAGTTGGCACGCCTTAGGTGTAACCTGATGCGCTACACCGCAGACAATATTACGTTGCAAAAAGCGGTCTTCCTAGAGAGAAAAACTGATTTTTTGAAAATTTCAGAACATCTTAGGTGAAATAACCATTATATATAAAGCGCCATATTTTGTTATAGTCTACGGTACATTCGTCTGATGCATATGAAACAGGTATTTATGTGTCGATTGTGGATGCTGCAAGAGAGATCACTTCTAATTTGTATGTATGTATATATGTATGTATGTATGTAAGTATGTATGTATGTATGTATGTATGTATGTATGTATGTATGTATGTATGTATGTATGTATGTATGTATGTATGTATGTATGTATGTATGTATGTATGCTTATATATGTGTTTGCATTTTTCAGGCACTCTTCATGCTGTACAGTTGCGCCGGAGCAGGGCTTTTCAGTCTTGTAAGCTACTTTTATATTACACGCCATTCTATTTTGCTCCTTTGCTATAGTAGACTGTCTTTGGTGGCAGATGTATACTCGTTTCCCAAGCATTGGTTACTAAATTTATTTATGTACATGAGTTCTGGGCGATGGCATCTTCTGCTTTTGGTTTTGGAGGCTTCAAGATGTGGGCTTTATATACGTGATCTCATCGTCATCCATGGGCGAAAATGAGAAATTCTGAGCGCTCGTGAACACTTAAGTTCGTCGTCGCTGGCGGCATTTGAGTGGACATTCCTCCAAGATTAGTACCGTTGAGAATGCTAGATTCAAAATCGTGAACTTTGTCCGTGAAGTTAGGCCGACGAGTGCGACTGAAGGGTTTTGAATGTTTCCAACGTAGAATGAAGCAATGGCGAAAAGCGACGGCATAGGCTTGGCGAACGGGTTTCATGGCTGGCAACGAGAAGTGGTCACATTCATTCAAAGTGCCCAGCCACACTGTAAACAGAAAGGAGAGCAGGTTTTTTGTTGCGAAAGCAACACTATGCCAGTCACCGAGTCATTTCGCGGATCTGAGGAAGGGCCATTCTGTGCATACGCGAAGACCAGTGTGTCACACGGCGCACAGCTGGCGCGCAGCCACCGTCGCTGCGCGGGTGACTCAGAGGTGCCGTCGCCACGTTCGCCAGTTGCGCATGCGCAGTAGCGGCGCACGGCTAGCGTGCCGAGGGCGCCGCCGATGCCGCGCGCTCTCCATCGCATCTCTCTCCGCGTTGCTTTCGCAATCCTCCAGGTTTAACCAGAGCTAAACCACTGCCAAGTTTTCGTCTAGTTAATTTTCTTCAAAGGGTGTGTTCTCAAGGACAGCTTACTTACTTTTTACTCTCATATAAACGTTTTCGTGTTCAGACTGTAGGTTTTGGAAGCAGTGCTCGGTTGCATAGATAACCACAAATTTCCCATCTTTTCCCACGCAGTTCATCGTAACGGACACGCAGCTCATCACGGGAGGTTCCAACCGACAGTATGCCATCTCTCCGGAGGACTACATTTTTGGAGCCCTGACACTATATCTGGACATCATCAACCTGTTCCTCTCCGTTCTCAATATCGTCAACTCGTGCGACAGTGACGAGTAGCTGCCGCCTGCGGCGACGAAGGAAGGGCCCAGGGCAACCGCTATCGTCGCGCTTGCATGCGACAGCGCATGCGCCACTCTCTGCCAGTGTGCATGCGGCTGGGGCGACCACCTCGTCGAAGTTTGTGCCGGCAGTGCTACCTGTACGAAATGACAGCTTTATGAAATCTTCAGTACAAAAATACAATAATCTGACGTTAGGAATAATGAAAATATGCTGTGGCGCATTGCCGGTGTCTGGGAGATGACTTGCGATGCCGAGCTCAGTGCTTTCTGCTATTTATGTGACTGTTGGCTTTTCTTATATATATATATATATATATATATATATATATATATATGTATACGGTTTGGTTTATGGGGTTCAACGTTCCGAAGCGACTAAGGCTATGAGAAACGCCGTAGTGGAGGGCTCCGGAAATTTCGACCACCTGGGGTTCTTTAACGTGCACTGGCATCGCACAGTGCACGGGCCTCTCTCTCTCTCTCTCTCTCTCTCTCTCTATATATATATATATATATATATATATATATATATATATATACCACCGGCGGAAGTGGTTGTTTTTTCTTCTGCTTTCCTAATCAATTAGCTTTAAGCGATAACATGTTCAGTAATATTCTAAATTGATCAACACCACAAAATAAATAAATAAATTAAAAATCCCCTGTGCCCCTTGGTTTCTGTGGCTGTTGGCTTCTTTCATATATATATATATATATATATATATATATATATATATATATATATATATATAGCGAAGTATACGCTCCGTTAAAGGAAACATATTTATTCAACTCGACGTTTCGATCGGAAGACCGATCTTCTTCAGGTGTGATTTTACATTGTTAATGCATCCCCTTTTATAGGGGCGGGCACAGAACAGGTAAGTGGGAAACACAAAGCACATAGCAGAAAAATACGCATAAAAAATTATTAGAGGCAGTGCGACCCACACTCACATACACAAAAAAAAAACGAGTGCGAGGAACAGGTACTCAGTCAGAAAATACAACGTCCAGATGCGGCATCTGCTTTTTTAAGCACCACAGGCTTGCTTATTGACAGTCGTGTCCAGCTGGGAGGTGCTCGACAGGTGCGTGGCCGTGCAACAACTTTCGTAGAAAAATGCGAACACTTGTTCCTTCTCCTGGCCGCGAGAGCAAAAAAATATAAAATATGACCCTCCAACAGAGAGAGCAGACAACAGAAAAAAAGAAAAAAAAGGAAAAAAAGAGAAAATGAACAGAGCAAGGAAGAAACCTCGAAAAAAAGTGAAATAGGTAAAAGAAAACCTTTAAAGTAGTGTTTTTTCTTCGCACCCAGCTATAGTGCACCCACCCCTGGTTGAGGTGAAGTATTTTAAGGAATGTAAAAAAAGAATATAAAAAATGTGAGCTTACATAGTAAAATTAAAAAGGAAAAAATAAAAAAATAAAAAAAAGAAATTGTGTGGCATTCGCGTGACCACAAGGTGAGTACACCCGGGGGGAAACGGCACAGGTGTGGCACAGGTGTGGCATGCAGAAAGGGGTATGACCTCAGACGACTAGTCAGTGGTGCTTTGTTTAATTTCGTAGGCCCCTGACCTCGGAAGAGAGGTAAGGGTGCCGTAAGTTTCATTAATGCCATTTTGCACTGTGTTAAATTTAAAAATAAAATATGATTCTCGTTGCTCGCGCTCACGAGTGTTTTTGAAGCCACTCTGTAGAATTTTTACTTTAAGTTTGTCAAACTCGTGTTTCGAAAGAGGGAGGCTGGTGAGGGATTGTGTATGTGAGCGGTGGTTATTAAATCTGAAACGGAAGGAATTGTCTGTTTAGCCTATGTATTGCATTCGACAGTCGCCACACTCGAGCATGTAAACCACGTTGCTGGAATCGCAATTCAGGTCTTCCAGGATAGAATGCTTGAAATTTGAATGGGTGCTTTTAGCCAGTGCCGTGGTTTCCATGTGTTTGCAGACTTGACATCGGCTTTTTTTCCATGGTGTGCAACCTACAGCTCTCGGTTTATTGACTGCCGAATGGACAACATGGTTTTGCAGATTTTTTGGTCTCCTATATGTTACTTGGGGGACCGTTGTGAAAATATTTGAAAGACGGTCACTCTGTTCTATGATATTAAAGTGTTTTTTTAGGATGTTGTTAATATTCGGGAGATTATTTGTGAAGGTTAGTATAAGATATATATATATATATATATATATATATATATATATATATATATATATATATATATATATATATATATAGTTATTCGAACTAACTACTGATTTGCATTTTAATATGAACGATAACCTTCAAACTGACTGTATATTCCTTGATTTTGCCAAAGCGTTTGACCGCGTAGCTCACTGCCGCATGATTTCGAAATTATCATCACTCCGTCTAGACTCGCTAACTTTAACATGGCTTCGTAACTTCCTCTCGCATCGCCAACAGTTTGTATTTGTTAATAATCTGTCCTCTAACCTTTCCCCAGTTAACTCCGGTGTACCGCAGGGCAGTGTGCTTGGTCCCTTATTATTCCTTATTTATATCAATGATTTACCTAATAACATAACTTCCAGTATGCGAATTTTCGCGGATGATTGCATTATATACCGCCCTATTAGATCTACTAATGACCACCTGGCGCTCCAATCAGACCTTCTTACTATTAACGACTGGTGCAACTCATGGTTAATGACTCTTAATGTATCGAAGTGCACAGTCATCTCTTTCACCCGTAAAAATAACAAATCTAGCTATACATACCGTATTCAAAATGATCTACTCTCTCACGTATCACATTACAAATACCTTGGCGTTAACCTTTCTTCAGATCTTTCATGGTCATACCATATCTCATCCATATGTGCCGTCGCCTCAAAGTCATTAGGATACCTACGCCGTAATCTCCGAAATTCACCATCTAATATTCGAAAACTAGCATACCTCACTTTTGTTCGTCCACAACTTGAATTTGCTTCTCCCATTTGGTCTCCCTATCATAAGAACATGATCATCGCGTTAGAATCTATCCAAAACAGGGCAGCACGATTCATTTCCCGAAACTATAACTACCGTTCAAGCGTCACTCAGATTAAAACAGATCTTTCTCTACAATCATTAAGCACGCGCCGTGACATCGCTCTCCTAACACTATTTCACAAATATGCGCACTTCAATAGAACTACTTCATTTCAACTCGATGTCTCATCCCGCGCGTCGAAAAGATTATATAATCGGTTTAGTTTTGCAAGAATATATGGTGACACATTGGCTTTCAATTCATCTGCACTATCACGAGCCATCAGATTATGGAATGATCTTCCAGACAACATCGCTTCCGCGTCTAATCTAGAATCTTTCCATTCTCAACTCATCACATATTTCACTGAAACCGTCATTTAGAACACCTACGTTCATGTCTATTATTTTTTTTTGTTCTTTCCTTTGCTGCTACACTCGTGCCATTCGGATGTTTTCTTACTTATGTTTGCCTGCCTTGTTTCCGTGTTTGCCTTAATCGCGCTATTTTGTTCCCGCGTTCGGTGAGCACATTATACTTTATTGTAGTGATTTATTTTGTGTCGCGTATTCTTTTTATCTTTTCCTGTTGTTATTTCCGCGTTGTTTCTTCTTCTCCACTAATTTGTTGATATATTGTTTATCATGACTGTATGTTTCTCTTTTGTTTCCTTAGGTTATTAATGCACTGTATAGATTTATTTCTTTTTTATCATGGTCATATGTTCCCTTTTGTTTCATCTGGTTTTAATGCACTGTATTATATTTTTTTTCGCCCCCCTTACACAATGCCCAATGGGCCTGTAAGATATTTCAAATAAATAAATAAATATATATATATATATATATATATATATATATATATATATATATATATATATATATATATATATATAAATATATATAGCGAAGTATACGCTTCGTTAAAGGAAACATATTTATGGGACTCGACGTTTCGATCGGAAGACCGATATTCTTGAAGATCAGTCTTCCGATCGAAACGTCGAGTCAATTAACCGCTGACCGAAACCATGCAGTCTCCCGAAGAGCCATCCGCAGCACGAAGTGACGCTTCGATCCAAGTTTCAGACCAGCGTGTGGCCACAGCGACCGGTTCAACGCAGCACTATCGGGAGCCTCGCAGTTTCGCCGGAGCAGCAGGCGAGGACGTGGAGGAATGGCTGACCCATTACAAAAGGGTGAGCCGCTACAACCGCTGGGACACCGCCACTCAGCTTGCCAACGTGGTCTTCTTTCTGACCCATACAGCTTTGGTGTGGTTTGAGAACCACGAGGACTCCTTCACCACCTGGGACCGCTTCGTAACTGAACTGCGACAGTGTTTTGGCGATTGCCTCGCGCGTCGCAAGCGGGCCGAACAAACGCTGGCACACAGGGCTCAGTTACCGGGCGAAACTTGCACGACCTACATAGAAGAAATACTTAAGTTATGCAAAACAACGAACGCTAATATGACCGAGGATGATAAAGTAGGACATCTTCTGAAGGGAATTGCAGAAGATGTGTACAATTTTCTAATCACCAAAGATGACTTGGGGGCCGTCTCAGACGTCATTCGGCACGTCCGCACATTCGAGACGTTGAAGACTCGTCGTATTACGCCTAAATTTGGGCGACTGGCTAACGTTCCAACTGTGGCCAGCATCGAAGAGCGTTTTACGGATCTCTCAACGACGATCCGCCAGATCGTTCGCGAGGAACTTCTGAGATTCGAGCCCCATGCACGGTGTCCTCCATCTGTGCCGTCTGAAGTTCCCGTTTATCGAAGTTCTCCATTAGTAGTCCCCTCGATGCCTGGGCTGAGTTCTGTAAACACTGCACACACGTCCAGGTTCGGTGGACCCAGTCATCCCTATCACTCCTACCCACGCTCGGCGGACTTCGAATTGAACTACGATCCAGACTATGAACATCGTTCAAGACCGCCTGCACCCTCCTTCCGGCGCCCAGCCAGAAGGGGTGAGGACGCGCGTGGGTATTCAGTGCTTCCCGCCTCGTCAGAGTCTTCAAGAGAACAAGCTCTTCGTCGCACCGCTCCCGTTTGCCGCCGCTGCGGCATCGAGGGGCACATTGCTCGCTATTGCCGCCGCCGTCCACCACCTCGATACGAGCGGCCCGTCCATCCTCCTCCGCCGGTCAACAATCCGTACGACCCTCCTTTTCAACGGCCCTTGACCTCGAGCGACTATCCTCTGCCCGACGGACAACGCAGCCACTCTCCCGTCTCCGACCGAAGTTTCTCACCACCCCCTTCCTCTTCTGTGCGCCGTTTTTCGTCACCCCGGCGACGTTCCCCATCACCTTCGCCGGGAAACTAGTCAGCGCGGCCGCGGGAGGTGAGGCCGCTGGAGACTGTGCGCTGCGTTTAGAAATTCCTCCCTCAATTGTTATGCTGAAGAACACAGTTCATGTGCTTGTAGATGGTGTGCCCACAATGGCGTTAGTGGATACGGGTGCAACTGTCTCAATTATGAGTTTGTCATTCAAGAACCAGTTAGGCCGCAAAGTTATGTTTCTTTGGGACCGCAGTGTTAATTTTCATGGCGCGGGCGGTGAGTTATTGTGCCCCTTGGGGATATGCAGTGCTGTGGTGTACCTCGGCGGAGCCGTTTTTACAGCGGAGTTTGCAGTGCTTTCGAGATGTACGCATGACGTTATCTTAGGTATTGACTTTTTACGAATGTGTAGCGCAACTGTTGACTGTCGCTCTGGGGAACTCTGCGTTGATGGTTCCCTTCCATCTGGACTCTTCGAAGAGACGCCGGCTCGACAAGATGTGTTTTGTGTATCCGAGGATACCAGTGTGCCCCCGCTTTCTATCAAGTGCGTCCCAGTTTCATGTCCTAGCCGTGCTTCCGATACCTTCGATGCCACAGTGGCGCCTCTATATTCTAACTGCGCTAAGAAACTCATTCTGGTTCCACATTGCCTGGTGTCAGTGTTCAAGGGCAGGACCCAGTTGTGGGCCATCAACTGTTCTTCGCAACCAGTTGTTTTACCAGTTCACATGAAGATCGCCACGTGTAATCAAGATGTCCCTGCCTCGGTGGCTTTGGTTGCTGACGCACCAGACGCAGTAGCTGCTACTCCAGCCACTGACTCACAGCTGCGTCGGATGATCAGCAAGTCTCTGAACAGTGTCGAGCGTGATGCCTTAGAAGCCTTGCTGGTCAAATACTCGTCTATCTTTGACTTTTCAGAGCCCAGTGGTTCCCATAGCATTCCCGTGTCACGTACACGGCATAGGATTGACACCGGTTACTCACACCCCATTCGACAGAAGCCGTACAGAGTGTCCCCAACCGAACGACAGGTCATCAATCAACAAGTTCGGGATATGCTGCAAAAGGGTGTTATACAAGAGTCCTGCAGTCCTTGGGCCGCTCCTGCCATTCTGGTCAAAAAGAAAGATGGTACATGGCGCTTTTGTGTGGACTATCGCCGCCTGAATGCTGTAACAAAGAAAGACGTGTACCCGCTTCCTCGGATTGATGATGCCATTGACTGCCTGTTCTCTGCATCGTACTTCTCATCCGTTGACCTACGGTCGGCCTACTGGCAGATCCCTATGCATCCCGAGGACAAAGAGAAGACCGCTTTTACCACACCGGACGGCCTTTTTGAATTTAGCGTAATGCCTTTTGGGCTCTGCAATGCTCCTGCAACTTTTGAGCGATTTATGGACGCGATCTTACGGGGCTTGAAATGGCATATTTGTATGTGCTATCTCGATGATGTCGTCATTTTTGGCCGGACATTCAATGAGCACAACGAACGCCTCGCCCTTGTGCTGGATTGCCTGAAACGCGCTTGTCTGGTGCTTAATTCGAAGAAATGTCGTTTCGCTGAACGTCAGACGTTGGTGCTCGGACACCTCGTCGACAGTGAAGGTGTCCGCCCTGACCCGCAGAAGACCGCGGCTGTAGCATCATTTCCAACACCTCAGACTGCAAAGGAACTTCGCAGCTTCCTCGGACTTTGTTCGTATTTTCGCCGCTTTATTCCCCGTTTCGCTGACATCGCTCACCCGCTCACGAGCCTGCTCCACAAAGACGCTCCCTAGGATTGGACATCTGAGTGCGATTCTTCTTTTCGTCAGCTTAAGTTTCTCCTCACATCGCATCCAATTCTCCGCCATTTCAATCCTTCTGCCCCAACAGAAGTGCATACTGATGCCAGTGGTGTTGGCATTGGTGCCGTGTTAATTCAGCGTTATGGCGACAAGGAACACGTCATTGCTTATGCCAGCCGTTGCCTGAGCAAATCTGAGCGTAACTATACCATTACTGAACAGGAGTGCCTTGCGGTAGTTTTTGCCGTTCAGCGGTTTCGCTGCTACCTCTATGGGCGACCTATCACAGTGGTTACCGACCACCATTCCCTCTGTTGGCTGATTAACCTCCGTGACCCATCTGGCCGTCTTGCACGGTGGGCAATCCGTATGCAAGAGTTAGTGTCGTACAAGAGTGGACGCCGACACGCTGACGCAGACTGTCTCTCTCGGTTGCCGCTTGCAACGACGGAATGTGACGCCGACGACTTTGACCACTACATCGCTTCCGTAGAACCTAAATTCCCCGATGCCCGTACATTCGACGAGGAGCAACGGAAGGATCAGCATCTCACGTCATTCTTTACCGCTGCGCAGGCCCCTACAACCTCCTGTGCATTCTGTGTACGCGATGGTCTTCTCTACAAGAAGGTCTACTCCGCAACTGGTCTCCGTTTCCTTCTGGTTGTGCCTGAAAGTCTACGCTCCTCTGTTTTGCGTGTCATGCATGACGATCCCACTTCGGGACACCTGGGTTCTGCGAGGACACTCCATCGCATACAAGAGCGCTTTTACTGGCCACGTATGCGCGATACGACTGAGAAGTATGTGGCTAGTTGTGCACAGTGCGCGAGTCACAAACGTTCCACCGGTCCTCCTCCTGGTCTTCTTCACCCGGTGACGCCTCCCAGATCTCCTTTTGAGAAGGTTGGGATAGACCTCTTGGGACCTTTTCCCAAGTCCCATGGCTGCAACCGTTGGATTGTCGTCTGTACAGATTACCACACTCGTTACTGTGAGACAGCTGCTCTCCCCTCGGCTACTGCATTTAACGTCTCTGTCTTTCTGCTGCATTCTGTGATCCTGCGCCATGGACCCCCGCGAGTCGTAATCAGCGACCGTGGCCGCCAGTTCACCGCCGATATTGTTGAAGCACTCCTTCGATTGTGCACAGTGCAGTTCAGACATTCTACCCCCTATCATCCACAAACCAATGGTTTAACGGAGCGAACCAACCGGACACTCACCAACATGCTTTCCATGTACATCGCTCCTGACCACAAAGACTGGGACTCCATCCTACCTTTTATCACATACGCATACAACACCGCTCAACACGAAACTACGGGTTACAGTCCGTTCTTCCTCCTCTATGCCCGCTCTCCACGACACACCCTGGACACTATACTTCCGTTCTCCACCGACGATGACCCTCGCATCGCTGAGATCCTCTGCAATGCTGAGGAAGCCCGCCAACTAGCCCGCCTGAGAACTCTCGCCTCACAGGACCGCTCCAAAGCCCGCTACGACGACCATCTTCGCCGAGTCACCTACCTCCCTGGCGAGTTGGTCTGGGTTTGGCGTCCAGTCAGGAAGCGTGGCTTAAGCCAGAAACTGCTCGCGAACTATACCGGTCCCTATGTCATCTTGGAGCGACTCAGGGACCTCACTTATAGGATTGCGCGCGTCACCGCAAGCGGCCGACGTTCTGCCCGCACAGAACTCACCCATGTCGCGCGGCTGAAACTTTGTCATCCACGTGCCGATGCCTGACTCGCCCAGCGGGCTTCGCATCGCAGCGTCACTTCGTGCTGCGGATGGCTCTTCGGGAGACTGCATGGTTTCGGTCAGCGGTTCCAGGCCGGCAAGGCAGCGACGCCGGCGGGGCTGCTCCAATTGTTGCTGCGCCGTTTTGTTGCTGAGATCGTTACCCCGCACCTCCACCAAGATGTTACGGCTATAATCTTTATAGCCGGGGTGTTCTAGCTGGTTCAACAAGCCAGCGGCGAGAGGTTCGATCTGCGAGCGGGAATCAGCGTCCAGCGGGGCACAACACTCTCAACTTCTTGTTCTTTTGTTCTCCGGCCTTGCCCTTCCTGCGTTTCTCCAATCCCGTAACAATATGTTTCCTTTAACGAAGGATATACTTCGCTATATACTCCTTTAAGCGGTCCAGTACTTCATGCTCTCGCAGCCTATATATATAATGCAAAAAAAGAGAAAATCTTGGCACGGTATGTAGTAGTAAGAACGTAGACCAATGTTTGAAACGCTTGAAACAGATTATTGAGGTTTCGACCGTGGAAGGGCCTTCGTCAGAATGTCTGGATCGATCCAGACGGCCGTTCCACGGTCGAAACGTGTTAGCTGATCCGTCGCATAGTGGGAGAGTCGCAGTATTCGTCACGTTCCGAGATATGCGAGAGAGAGAGATACACTTCCTTTCCTCAAAAACCAACTTACTGGCGAGCAAGGAGTAGAACCGAACAATCGTTGCCGTTCTGTGGACTCACTGGCAGCGCTGCAAGACGCTGTCGCGTTCCACTCTTAGAGGCGAAGCTCAACATCTTAACCACTCCTCAGTGACACAAGCAGCAACACTGAGCTTAAGGCTTTCGCCTCACCGCACTTTAGGTCAGCAAAGTGCCCCCTGAATTTTTTATTCAAAACTATGTTATGGGATCTTGGTATGGGGACCAACAACAACAACGAACTACAACAAGCCAATTCTTTTACAAAAACGCATTCTTCGTATATACAGCAATCACCACGGCCGTTACAAAGATCTTGCAACAGCTCCATTATTCCAGCGTTATTCACTTCTTCCCGCCGGCAAAATATAAGAACCTTCTTCTTGCAGTACACAAAGAGAAATTATTCTGTAAAACATCCGATCCAGATACATCTCGGCACCTTCTAGGACGAAACATCAGATACTTGCCGAAAACAGGAACAAATAATGGAAAGCCGACATTCTTATATATATCAACTGAAATATTAAGCAAGGTTGAACAACTGTTAGACTTTAGCGCTTAATTGAGTACTTTCATAATATAGTTTACCGCTTTGCTATTAGTCGACGTTGTTTCCTCCCCCCCCACTTGGTAGGGGTTGATACAAAAGCACTGATAAAAAAACTGCATACTTGACTACTCTGGTCAATAGTTGGATAAAGACTTCTTCCCAGTGATCGGGGGCCGATGCCCAAAGAACGGAACATTCTTTATACTTCCGATTTGAGACGAATGCTACGCGAAAACGCCGCGGCCGTAAAGAGGGTGCGCAGAATTTGAAATATGCTGGACAAAAGTCTGGACCTGTGCCTCATTTTTATAATTCCAGCAGCTTAGGAGCCGATTTTTTATTCAATGAAGGGAGCAGCCTGTCAAAAATTTCCAGGACACTTAAGCAACGCCTTTTAGAGTGGAACGCAACAGCACCTTGCAACGCTCCAAGGGAGTCCACGGAACGCCATGGCACGTTGGGCGCGACGCCTTGCCCATTGGACAATTCAAAAATTGTTTTTTTTTTTTAGCACAGGAAACGACGCAGTCTCACTTGTCTTGGTGGGCACCCGAACGGCGCATGATACGATTTTTGAAGCGAAAAGCTTCACTAGGCAATTCAACACCGAGGCTAGCGTGGGCCCCGTCGTCAGAAAAAGCCGCAGGTGCGCCTGCGCGAACTGGGTGACGTCACGGTGGACACCCGCACCGCGCCGTAAGGGAAGGAAAATGAAAAGGGAATTGGTTTTAAAGAAAGAAAACGACTCCCGCCTCTCTCATATCTCGGTGGATACCCGAACCACGCCGTAAGGGCCTTAAGGAAAATGAAATGAAGTGAAAATTGCTTTTAAGGAAAGCAAATGCCTGTCTCTCATATCTTGGTGTACACCAGAGAGGAATGCACGCCACAGTACATATCTCTACAGCAACCTTTTAAGACAGCATCGTATTCACTACACGCGCGGCTCCTCCTCCGCCTTGCCCAGCTTTTCGCTTCGAGATATCCAGGCTTAACCTTAGCTAAGCCACAGCCAATTTTTTTACGCAGCCCTTGATTATAGGTCGCTGCTTCGAATCCCTACCACAAGCTAAACTCTCTTAAGTAAGTTTGTGACGCACGCAACGCTTAACCGTATTACACCATCGGGAACATTCTGCATAAAAGGGTTAGCATGATACAATTTTTTAATGACGCGAGGGGCCGACAAAACGACGCCGACGGCTTTTCGAACGTTTTTTTTTTTTTTTAAGGCGAAAGCCTTTAATGCCTCATGCTGTCGTTAGCAATCCGTGTCGGCAGCCGTGTCGACAGACGTGTCCGCGTTTTAGTGGGTGTCCACCGAGATATGCGATACAGTTAGTGCTTAATTTCCTTTCCCCAAATACAAATTTCAGTTTCTCATTAGGGCCCCTCATTCTTTCACTGCCACTTCCTCCCTTCTTGTACGGCGCGGTTAAGGTGTCTACCGAGATGTCCGAGAGTTACTGCGCCCTTTCCTTTCCTCAAAAAGCGTTGCGTTCAAAGGGCAAGGCATCGCGCCGAACGGATGGTGGCGTTCCGTGGATTCCCTGGCAACGCTACAACACGCTGTCGCGTTCCACTCCTAAAGGCCAAGCTTAAGTGCCATTAATTAGCAGTCAATTAGCGCTCAATGATTAATCAGTAATTAGTCATTAATGAGTAATTTGTCATTAACGTCGTCATCAATTACGTGTGACGTCATCCAGTGGTGACGTCACCAGCGCACATAGGCAAAGTGGTGCGGAAAACGCTTTCGCCTCTACGCACTTTCGACAGTCAAAGTGCCCCCTGAATTTTAAATTGGTTTTTGAGGAAAGGAATATGGCGCAGTATCTGTCTCACATATCTCGGTCACACCTGAACCGCAGTGTCAATGAAGGGATAAAGGGGGGTGTGAAAGAAGAAAAAAACCTTTTTTGTGGGGGTGGGTTGGGGGGCAAGCCTTTGAGTAGATTGCATTTCATGCTTGCATGTTTCATTTCTGGCTTATTCTATTCATAAATTTCTGACTGTTGACTGCTCGAGCCTCTTATGATGCATTCCAGCATGCTCTTTAAGTGCCGTTATGTTGACACGCGTGGTTCAGTACGTCAGGCACGGTTGGGTACGTCTAAGTAGGAGAGCTTCAAGGCGATGACTGCGGATGTCGGTAGCAGCCCAAAAGCGGAGCATCCGCTTGCCAGACACTTCAGCTTCTTTTTTTTTTTAGGCGAGCGCGCACACATTCCGCGCTGTCGTGTTTCCAGGAGGATGATGACGACGAATGGACGGTGTCATTACTCACCGGCAAAAAGAAGTATCGTCCCGGTGCTGGGGGTGAGTGAATTCGTCGGGAAGACGGAACATGATTACTGGGAAATTCTACCGCTCGTGATAAGGCTTCAGGCGGACCACGTGAACCACTTCAGGGCACGGAGACCGTCGGGACTTCTGAAATCCATCGGGAATGACCTCGTAGTTAAGGTCGCCCAGTGACTTGATCACGCGGTGTGGTCCGAAGTAGCAATGGTGGAGTTTTTCGCTTAATCCTCGTCGCCGCATGGGTAACCACACCCACAAACGGTCGCCAGGCGCATAATGGACGTCATGACGGCGGCGACTGTAGCGGTCTGCATCCCGAAGTTGTTGGTCCTGAAATTCGTACTTTGGCCAGTTGGCGAGCCGCTTCGGCGCGTTCCAAGAAGGTGTAGGTATCAGTATGAAGGCTAGAGTCATGCAGATATGGTAACATTGCGTCCAGCACTGTTCGCCTCGGTAGACGCGGACGTTTCAAATCTCCAAATTAAAGCCACATGGTTACACCAACACCGGAGCAGTGGGAGGCTGGTGGTGGTGAAAAACATTTATGGGAAATTAAGTTTTTTACAGAAAGGTGATTGGGGTAGGACCCTATTGGCCCTTTCCCCTTACAATACTGGGTGGAGCCCCTATTCCGGTGCCCCATTGGCAAGCAACGCCGCCCGCGTCCGTTGAACCAAAGCCTGTTGGCTTTTTAGGTCTTGACAGCCGAGCAGGGCCGCCTCCCAGTCCTCTCTGGTGGGGTTGGGGTTGGGGGGGATAGATGGGTTTGACTGACACGCCCAAACCATGTGGAAGGTGTCAGCCACCTCCCCACAGAACTGGCACGCGCCATCAAAGGATGTATTGAAATGTTTAAGCACCGCCGGGCACAGTACAGTGTTGGTAAGAATTTTGATGAGGAGGCGCTCGTCAGCGCGATCCAGAGCCTTACAAGGGGCCGGGTAGCGCCGGTGCTCCTCCTTGTAGTAATCGGTGATTTGTTTGAATGTAAGGGCCAGATTGTCTGATTGGGAGTACCCTTCTAAGGACAGGGAGATAGCCCGGGGAGAGAGTGCGCGGGCGGCCTGATCGGCCTGTTCGTTTCCCTAGAGTCCCTGGTGACCGGGGGCCCAAATCAGGTTGCGTAGAGTTGGATCTTCGCATCGACAGCTTTATTCCAGTATGCGCCAGGCAAGCGGGGGAGCCCAGCCCAACTCGTAGTTCCGACAGGCCCCTCGCGAGTCGGTGATGATGTGTTTTGACTTGGGATTCGTGAGAGCCAGAGCAATGGCAATCTCCTCCGCGTGTGTTGCGTTGTAGGCTTTGAAAGTGAGCCCGTTAACTGTGTTTGTGTTGTGTACGACTGCGGCCGTGTACCACCCCCCGTGGTGTGGGCCGGCAACGTCCACGTAATACACGTGTTCTTGGTTACCATAGTATCGCGCCAACGCTTCCGCGCGCGCCTGGCGACGACCGCTATGGTCTTCTCTGGACATGTTGCGGGGAAGGGGTCGGACCCGGAGGGCGCGTCTCCAGGGTTCTGGCACTCTCTCCCTTTCCTCAATGTGGTAGTCATGTTTGATATGTAGCCGGTCCAAGAGGCGGCGACCGGACGTGGTCTGTGCAAGGCGCGTGTATTGGTTGACTAAGTGGGCTTCTTGAAGCTCCCTAAATGTGTTCACCACGCCCAAAGCCAGAAGCCTCTGGTTGGACGTGGTGACGCTGTCCAGCTCGAAGCCTGAAGAGCAGCTCAAGCTGATCGACAGGGCTCGCAAGACTGCAAAGGCCGCTGGGGCCCTGGACTGAGGGCTCCACCTGCGCTGCGAGAAAGAACCCCTGTAGTACAATAAAGTTATTCATTCATTCATTCATTCATTCATTCATTCATTCATTCATTCATTCATTCCCTCTCGGTACGAGGGCGTACCACCTAGCCGCGGACGCGTTGGTTTCCGATTCCGAAGAGCTCAGTGCCTCGCGGGGGCATGCGGTTGGGCGAACCAAGCTTGGACTTTGGGGAAGTCGCCCTTAGGCCCAAAAACACGGAAAGTGATGGGGTTAGTAGCCCATTCGGGAGGCCAGTAAGCCCCGAAACTTGGGGAAAGCCCGGCGGTTATACTGTGTAACGCTTAGTAGACCTGACGAAATCGCAGAGAGGCATCAAGCGTACTATCTTGTGGTAGCATGCGATGAGAACTGCGGACATCAGTGGAGACTGCAAGCCATTGGAGCATGGAGGTAGTAGTTTCACATACTATTTCGGGGTCCATCGCCGGTGCAGCGTCGTTTGTGAAAACCGTGAAAGGGTTCCCGCTGTGTGTGCGACTACCTTGGAGTAAGAGCCGAAGCACCGAACGAGTGGTGTGAAAACTTGATATCATCTTAGTAGTGTCGGACGGTCGGGGTGGCATAACCTGTCTTGGGGGAGGGGATCCTTGTTGAGCCCCTGTAGGTTTCTCTGTCTCGGACGGTCGGAGATCCCGGCAAAACGTTCTCTGTGGTGTGGGAGTGCGCTCGACGCCGAGGGCCCACTATTGGTGAAGCTGAGTGCTCGCCCTCTAAGGAGGCCTGAAAAGGAGGTCAGGATCCATCAAATATGGACAAAAACCCTGCTGTCCCCAATCTCACCCATTTCCCACAACCCAAACCATTTTCCAACTTCACGTTCCTGCAGCCCAACCCTTCCCGCTACTTCCCAGTGGAGATTAGGGGAGCGTCCGCGGGCCCGCTCCCCCGGCTGCGGGTCGCTAAAGTAGCTTTTCCCTTTTCTTTTTACTATTCCACCTACGGGTGGTAAAATTACAATTTGCCCACGGGCCTATTCTTTTATTTTCGAATTGGGTTAAGCCTATTGTACGTATGTGGTGCAGGCAGGGGCATATTATATTTATTTCCTTTTAGGTCGCCCCAACATAATCATTGTTGTCACTGCACGGCCGTAAACGAGGTGGAACGGGGACATCTGCGTCGTTTCTTGCATGGCAGTATTGTAGGCTAAGGTGACATAAGGGAGCGCTTCGTCCCACGTTTTGTGTTCAATATCGACGTACATGGAGATCATGTCAGAAAGCGTTCAGTTCAGTCTTTTAGTCAACCCGTTCGTCTGAGGTTGGTACGACATTGTTCAACGGTGGACGGTATGACTGTGAACCAAGATCTCCTGCAGCAGCTCAGCCATGAACGCAGGGCCCCTGTCTGTGATCAGCACTTCAGGTGACCCATGGCGGAGCACGACTTTGTGCGCGAAGAACTTCGCGACTTCTAAAGCGGTGCCGCTAGGCAGAGCTGACGTTTATGCATAGCGGGTCAGGTAGTCCATCGGTTAGGTAGTCCAAATTATTCATTTTTTGCCAGAGTTCGAACGTGAGGTCGGACCTAGCATGTCGATTCCTATTTGTTGTAAGGGCATTATGGGTGATTTAATGGAAATCAAGAACCCAGCTTGTTTGGTTGACGGCATCTTGCGACGCTGACAGGCTCGGCACGTGCTGACGTAATGAGTGACATAAGCATGGAGAAGAGGCCAGTAGTACTTCTCTTGGATTCGGGCTAGCGCACGGGCTAACGCCCTGTTGTTGAGAAGTGGATTCGTCATGGGAGGCTTGAAGGATTTCATTGCGGAGGCTAGCCGGGACGACGATGAGGTATTGCGTATTGTTCGCAGCGAAATTCTTCTTTACCAGAAGATCACTGCGGATGCGTAGAGATGATAGAACGCGCCTGAAGGCGCGCGGGGCGGTCGTGTTGCTATCGTTGAGAAATTCCATTACATCTCGAAGTTCGAGGTCGGCGCATTGTTGGTCAGCGAAGCAGGAGGCGCTGCTAGCACTCAGTAAGATGTCGTCATCATTAGAGGCGTCGGTAGAAGGATCTACTGGGGCGCGGGACAGACAATCGGCGTCAGAGTGCTTGCGCTCGGATTTGTACACGACAGTTATGTCTTGTTTCTAGAGCCGTAGACACCAACGGACGAGACGGGTGGACGGGTCTTTGAGGCTTCCGAGCCAGCATAAGGCATGTTGATCGGTTTCCACCTTACAATGTTTGCCGTAAATGTACGGTAGGAATATCGAAGTGGTCCATACAAAGGCAAGGCGTTCTTTCTCGGCAGCATAATAATTTGATGCGACTGGCGACAAACACCCACTTGCGTAAGCGATGACCCGTTCTTGACCTGCTTGCATCTAGACCAGCACAGCACCTTAGCCGATGTTGCTGGCATCAGTACGGAGCTCCGTGTCGGCGCTAGCGTTGAAGTGAACCTGAACGGGAGGCGCCTGCAGGAGGCATTGAAGGCTGCGGAATGCATTTTCTTGCGCTGCTTCCCATCTTAAAGGTGTGTCCGTCCTGGTTAGGCGCGTCAACGGCTCGGAAATGCGAGCGAAATCTTTCACGAAGCAACGGTAATAAGGGTACAGTCCAAGAAAACGGCGGGAAGCTTTCAGACCTTGCGGCGGCGTAAAATTTGCAATAGCGGTTGTTTTCTGAGGATCAGGCTGAACTCCGGCTTGATTCACAACGTGCCGTAAGAACTTGAGCTCTGTATACGCGAAGTGGCATTTCTCATTTTTTGAGCGTGAGTCCAGAGGATCTTAAGGCTTCTAGGACCAATTCCAGGCGGTGAAGACGCTCCTGGAAAGTCGGGGCGAAGGCGACAACATCGTCAAAATAGACGACACACGTCTGCCATTTTAAATCGGCAAGGACGGTCTTCATGAGGCGTTGGAAAGTTGCCGGTGCAGAGCACAGTCCAAAGGACATGGCCGTAAATTCATAAACGCCATCTGGAGTAATAAAGGATGTTTTTTCATTGTCCCGCTCACCGACCTCATTTTGCCAATATCCTTACTGGAGGCCCATCGAAGAAAAGTGTTTCGCGCTACAGAGGCGATCCAGAGCGTCGTCGATCCGGGGAAGAGGATAAAATTCTTTTTGGTGATTTTGTTTAGGCGACGTTAATCTACACATAACCACAATGTTCCGTCTTTTTTCTCCACAAGGACAACTGGCGCCGCCCAGGGATTGCGGAAAGGACGAATTACGTCGTCACGGAGCATTTCCTTGACTTGGCGGGCGGAAATACTGGTGGTGCTGCTGACATGGGCGATGGCGTCAACGTGAGCCACAATGGTTCCGACGTTCAGATGTTGGTGTGCACCGACGAAATTGGCTATCAGCACTTCTGTTGCTCCATCGACGAGATGAACGACTCCTCTGGTGACAGCAAGGCTCCTGGCAAAAAGCAAGGTCTGGTTGCTTTCCGCGACGCCTTCAAATTTCCTCACAGTCTTGGCGCCGACAGAAAACATGAGAGTCGAACGAGGTGGAATGGTGACGTGGTCATCCTGGATGCAAAGTGCGGTCGGGTGGTCGGAATCTCTGTGTATTGCGTTCCCTGTGGAGAAACACACGGCATTTCACTGAAAGTCGATGACCGCGCCATTCTCGGTCATGAAATCTATTTCGAGAATGGCGTCACGTGAACAATGTTCGAGTATGACGAACGTTGCCAGGTAGGTGGCGCCTTCAACTGTCAATCTTGATGTGCAAGTCTCAGTCGGTGTAACCAAGTGACCCCCGGCTGTACGAATCTGTGGGCCCACCCACGGAGTGGTGGCCTTTTTCAGAGTTGCGGTGAAATTTCCACAAAGGATAGAGTAATCGGGCCCTAAGTTGACGAGTGCAGTGACGTTGGTTCAGTCGAGGACAATGCTGAGGTTTGCTGTCATAGACGTCGTGTGAGAGGTACGGCGCGGTGTTCGGTCACGGCTGCGGTGCGGTGAGGGTTCGCTTCGATTTGTCAGGGGGCAGTGATGTCGAGTCGGCGTATCATGGTTTTGGACGGCAGTCGGTCGTGGCATCAGGTGGCCATTTAGTTGCGGCGTAGGAGGATCTTGTACATTGCGTCGACGAGCAACCTCCCCCTTAAAGGTTGCTGCTTTTAGGTTTCCTGGCGGGGGCTTGGCGACCTTCCCCGCGGAGAGTCACCGTAAGACCGACGAGGAGAAGAGAAATGACGTGGGTATGGCGACCTGCGTGTCCCGCCGGCAGATTCGGCAAGATAATCGTCGATTTCCCTGGGCCGCTGCCCACGCTGCGGACGTGTTGCATCGGCAGGGAACCCCTGCAGTCCCATCTGACGATACCTGCAGTTGCGGTACATGCCGCCCGGCTCACCGCAGTGATAGCAGAGTGGACAGTAGTTGGGAGTGCGCCAGATGTCACTTTCACGGAGGTACGCTGGAGCCGGAAGAACAGGTGGTGGCGGCCTCAAAGAGGCCGGGGTTTCTCGAAGGCCACTCGGTGGCGGCCGTGCGCGACGAGCAACAGCGGCGCATGTCATTAGCGGTGGGCTGTGGATGGCTGAAAGGGAGCTGGGGCTGTAAGTGCCTGTTGCACTGCTTCCCGAATAACCTCGGATAGGGTAAAGACCGTTGGCGCAGGCAGCGTAGCCGGGAACAGCTTCTGGAACTCGTCGCGAACGACAGCTCGTAAGGTTTCGCGAAGCACGTCAGTGGCTGCCGCAGTCATGGCCAAAGGCGGACGCTCGTATTGCCGCAACCGCATATCGAGTGCCTTTTCCATGGTGATAGCCTCCAACAAAAACTCCGCGACCGTGTTCGGTGGACTGCGAACCAGTCCAGCAAAGATTTCCTCCTTTACACCTCGCATAGGGTACCGGTGTTTCTTCTGCTCTGTCATATCCGGGTCAGCCCGATGACAACTTCGCCATCTCTTCGGAATACACCAGCACGCTTGCTTTTGGGAGCTGAGTTCGGGACTGAAGGAGCAGATCGGCCCGTTCTCTTCGAAGTACCGTGGTGAAATCCTTCGGGAAGTGCCCTTTAAATACACTCCACGTCGTTATAGACGACTCCCGGTTCTCGAACCACGTACTCGCTGCGCCCTCCAGTGAAAAGAACACGTGTTGAAGCTTGGAGTCATCCGCCCACGTGTTGTACCGTGCCACGAGTTCAAATTTCTCCAGCCAGTCTTCCGTGTCTTCGCCTGGGGAACCTTGGAAGATCGGTGGCTACCAAGGCGGCTGCAGCACAACGGAAGGTGAAGTAATCGTCGTCTGCATGCTTATTTTGGGCTGGACAGTCGTCGACGATGGCGCTGGACGAACTGCTTGGGTCGAGCGAGGCTCCACAGTCCCAAACTTGGTTGAAGGCCTTAGAGCCGGCGGCTGCCGTGGTGCACAGGCGTCACACCGATGGCAGGTGACTCTCGCAGACTTGAATCTCTGCTTGCTGGGGAGTCGGAGGCATGGAATGCGTTACCCCGCACCTCCACCAGATGTCACGCGTGGTTCAGTACGTCAGGCACAGTTGGGTATGTCTACGTAGGAGAGCTTCAAGGCGATGACAGCGGACATCGGTAGCAGACCAGAAGCGAAGCGTCCGCATGCCACACTTCAGCTTCTTTTTCAAAGGAGACGCTCGCGCGCATTCCGCGCTGTAGTGTTTCCAGGAGGATGATGACGACGAATGGACGGTGTCAATATTACGATATATTTTGTTAATTGTTTTTCCTGCGTGTCCCTCACCTCCTTATTAAATGCCCTCATGGGCGTTTAAGATGAATACATGAAATAAAAAAAAGCATGTACGGAAACTTTCACAGCATTTCTTCGTGCTTTGCCACGAGAACATTATTGTTATAGCTGAATCCAAATTTCGAGCCCAACAATAGCCAAGCCAAAGATGAAACCTCAACCTCCCAGAATGCCTTGCATCTCCATGGTGGATGATGTGCAGCCATACTTGCTTTCTCTCTAGGTAAGATTTAGAAACCCTGTGTCATTACGGTGTAGGTGGGAACGCCATGTCTGTTTTCGTGAAAACGGAAGGTTCTGTCTGTAGCTGCCCATATAAGAGAGCTTGCCCTCGAGAGTGTGCGGTAAGGGGCAGTACAGTAGTCCTCACTATGCACGCGTAGCTACTCTGCTCAGTATAAATGCATGCTGAAAATCTGCTGAACCTGTGATTGTAACCGAGTCAGCCTGGTCCCGTTGCCCGCATCGAGCGTATGTGCGGGTTCACTAATCGAGAAAGTTTACCTCAGGCGACTAGACAGAGACCCTCATCACTCGTATAATTTACAAGCCATGGATTCAGCAGCTGCCAGTGAAGAATGCCAGTTCTGTGGGGAGGAGGAGGGCCTACATCATATGGTGTGGGCCTACACAAACAATCTGGAAATCGAACTCAGCCAACAACTGAGGGGTGTGAGGCGGCTCTAAGTAGCACAGACTTCGAGGACCGGGAGCAACTCCCTCGAGAGAGAATTGGGCATCCACGGCACACAACGGAGTCCTTAACTTCCGGCCCCAACCACATGAATGCCCCTTACAAATTGTAAATGAAACATTTTCACCACTGCTACCATGGACAGTCGAGTGCCTTGGCACCCAGACGATTCGGTAGTAGCAGGCTGAAGTGGCAATTGCGCGACTCGTTACTTGTGCTGAGATGTGATTGAGACTGCCGAACGCTACATGCTTCCTGCGAGGCAAATAATTGACTGGTTGCTATTACTGCTCCGTGTGTATTGTGCTTAATGGATAGGCATCGGTTTTACGATGGCGAGCTACTGGAGCTCCAAGGCAGTGCTAGCGTGAAGTTCTCCATCCGCAACTGCCGGATACCTATCGGTCTGGGCTACCGCCTTAGGTCCTGGCACGCAAGCTGTCTGTGGGGATGGGTTTGTGAATAGCACACACCCGCGGCATATCCTCGGTCATAGAGCTCCTGATTCCAGCGTTCAAGAGGTGTCTTCTGCATTCATGCCTTTCTGAGATCCAGGTCTGCTCTGCATGCGTAAGTAGTAGTTTGTGGTTCACGATATTCTCGCGCACAATGTAGCCGGGGTACGCGGTGATATCCTATCCCTGCGACATTTTTTTTTGAGGCGCTGCACTTGGTTTCTTCTCTGCGCGTCTCAGATTTCGTCGAGTGTGCAGTGCATGCCAATAGAAAGGAGTGCAGTCGAGCTTGTGCGAACAGCTAGAGATAGAGCGGACTTCACGGTCTTGCGTATAGCCATCTACATTTTGCGGTGCTCTACCAACTTAGGAGGTGCACTACAGGCCCGCTAGACCACTCAGCCTTGAAAAGAATTGTGAAGGGGCAACGCCGTAAGGGCCTTCAGCGTCTCCACGCCGAGTGAGGAACGCTGTGAGGAGCAGGCTCGCCATATTCCGCCTATGTCGAACAAGCATCTAAGGGGAAACCAAACCTTCGTTCGGAGCCTCGCAAGTAATACCGCACTAACGGCAACCGCACAGCACATGTATCCTAACAACGACCACAACAGAAATCAGAGCCGTACCTGCCGAACTCATATAGAAACCAGTGCTAAACTAAATGGACCCGCACTGGAAGGGAACGGTGATCTACTCTTTAGAACAACGAAGCTTATTTCAGGCTGCATCTCCTTAATTTCGTGTAACCTTGAAAGCGAGAAAAAAGCAAGCAGCAATAGAAAAAAAGGCATCCTACTACTCGGCCACTGAAGGAGTAGAGGCAAAGTTTTGGATGTATGATTTTCTTGTTCGGAATGGTGCGCAATGCAAATAATGAGCATTAATCACGAATTGGAATTCGCCTCTTCCAGTTAATTAATACACAAACGTTTTACTGATGTAACCGTTTCAGTTTGAATACCTGAACTTTTGGTGTTTCGTAAAAGGCGAGAGAACCTCACTTGACACACAAAAAAGGCGTCATATTCGTTGCTTCTTCCTCTTCTCATTCCGGCTATCAGGGGAGGCTTCCGTAAAGGTTTCGTCACTTAAAACGATGAAAGCAACGACTATGCTTATCTCTTCATACTTTGTCTGACCTTAATTTGTCTTTCACGTGACACGCCACGTCCAGTTTTTCAAAACAAAGCCGAAAAAAAACGGATGAAACAAAATGTACACTATTTGCCTCTTGTGGACACAATCCACGTACGCCAACTTTTCGTTCTGTGTTGATACAACAGTAATTTTGTGTCCTTACTTCTTTAACCCTGTCGCTTTTCCAAACTGGAGGCCCTTAAATCTTTTCTTGAATAAAATACAATTTTTTTTTAATTTCGAGGACTTTTATTTCGAGTAGTATGCAGTGAATATACTGTTACGCCGCCTTGCTGTGCTGCCGCACTACAGCGGGGCGTAACAGAATAATATAAGGTCGCAGTCATTCATTCATACATCGACTTCCGTGTTGTTAAGAGAGCGTTTTCCTCATCTTTCTCTTCTCCGTTTTGCAGCTTTATATTTTCATATCTCGCACACATTTACGTTTAGTGCTGGCAACAATGCCCTTTCTTGCTATTGATAAATGTACTGAGTTTGAAAGAAATTAGTACAGAAAAAAAAACAAATCGAACACTGTCCGTCTGGTTGGAGTTACAAGAAAGAAGAGGAAGACGTGCCGGCTGTGTAGTCCCTAGCACTGAGAAGTGTTGTTGTCATTGCCGTCTGTGGATTGCATCGGAGTTCCGTCTACACGCTCTTCTCAATGTAGGCATTTCGCAGGGCTCTGGAGGTGTGCCCAGCCAAAAGTTTGCACAGTATCCGGCGTCTGCATGCATGATCACGAAGTTCCCATCCGTCCGGACACAGTGCACCGGCATCGACACGAAACTGATAGTGGGTAACTCCAACCGACAATACACCATCTCTACGGAGGACTACATCTCAGTTGCCCCGACTGTTCGCCTAGACGTCAACGACCTGTTACTGTTCATCCTCAACATTAAGCGTTCATTTGAGAGCGACCAGAACCCGCCGCGACGCCAAGACTAGAACCGCGGCGCCAAGAGTAGAACCGCCCACTGAAGCCACTTTCAACGTGTATATCCCGCTGCGCATGCACTGCTCTGCGAGAAGAGTGGGTTGGGCTGAGGCGATGAGCTGTTCGCCTTTTTTGTCGTCATACCTATAGGAGATGACCCTATTATGAAATCTTCCGAGCAAAATACAAGAATCTTACAACCAAAAAAACCAGCAGGAGAAACTGCGATGGGCGTATGTGGATGTACCGTATTTGTCAAAAGTAACCAGGCTACATGGTTCGCTTCTAGCTTGTGTAGTGGAGCCCTTGTGGCTCTCCTAAGGATCAATAGGTATTGGAAGGTAAGAAGAACCCCAGTCCTCCCCTTTAACGACCATTTCAGCTGCAGGGAAGCTGCAAGCGCTCCACTGTACGAGCTAGAAGCAAACCCTGCAGCCTGGTTACTTTTGACAAAGATTGTACACTCATATATGCGTTAGGTGCGACGTTGGTAAACATTCCCTGCGAAAAAAGGTTGAATGATCGGCCCAGTATTAGGTTTTTTATGGTGCCCGTAAATTTAACAGCTCCTGGCCTGCCAGCACCCCTCCTCTGAAGCTCCAATGCGGCAATGCGCTCCCCACTGCAACGATACAACGGCGAACTTTGTTGCTTTTAGAGCTCTGATATAATTTTTGAACATAGAGAAGTGATGTTGGTTCCTTTTGATCATGGCAGAATTTCGATGGTTTTATCTTTACGAATTTTAAACCATGCCCTACGTCTACAGGTATTACGCGCAACGTGCGGTTCTGATCGCTATTTGGAGGTACAATTAAACTTGTTTCCTCTGCGATAGTGTACAGATGATAGTTTACAATGAGGATCGCAGCCCACACTCACACTTCGTTCAGTAATTATATCAATCTTGGAGGGAGATATTTTGCAATTTTGTTATGGAAGAGTGTGCCTCTCAAGAGCGAGCATTAAATTCTTGATAAACGCATTTGCCACATGGTAGATTGGTGAAATATTTACGGGCGCCCCATGTTAATATCACTCCACGGCGTTTCTATGAAACTTCGCAGATGTACGAGTATGATTGTGCGATTGCTGACAACGGTAAAAAATAACAGTAGAACGCCTTTTTTAAAAATAAAAAGTTTAATAATATATCGAAACTCGTTCCATAAGTGAAAATACAGAATGAGGTCCGAACGGTACCTGCTGTTTACTTGTAATCTGTAAGAGTCACAAAAGTATTAACTTGTCAATTCGATTGCGCCACTTCATTTTGCTGTCGACGTTTACGCCTGCTTAGAATAGAGTGAATGAAGGGCAAAGCTGTTTAAGTCTAGCCGTTTTTGGTTTTGTTTTGACCTAGTCTGCTTACGCTCATTGAATTAATTTGATTATTCTCTGAGCACTGCATCTGCTCTGACGCGTTAGAACTAACGGGAGTGCGCATGACTATAAACATACAGAATAAAAATGAGGACTTAAACTGGACTTTCTTTTGCCCAAAATACTTGCGCAGATGTCTTGACCAAAGGCGCCAGTCTCATTACCAACCATTGCCGGTATACATTTTCGGCACTTCCCACCCTCCGTGGTGGCTCAGTGGTTATGGCGCTCGGCTCCTGACCCGACAGTCGCGGGTTCGATCCTGGCGGCGGCGGTCAAATTTCAATGCACGCGAAATTTTTGAGGCCCGTGCAGTGTGTGATGCCAGTGCCTGCTAAGGAACCCCAGGTGGTCTAAATTTCCGCAGCCCTTCACTGCGGCATCCCTCAGAGCCCAAAGTCGCTTTGGGTCCTTCAACCCCAATAAATTGATAAACCAAACTATCGGCACTTTCCGAGGGTTAGATTCAAGTCAGATGCGCATTATAATTTTTTGGCCTTAGGTATAATATTGTGTACTGTTTAACAACTCGCCGACAAGTGCTCTGCCGATAATTCTGCTGTTAACAATTCTCGCAATCTTTACTCGGCCAAGCCCATACAACAGGCGCTGAACATGTAATGAGAAAGCTCTAAGGGTAAAATAAATGAAATGAAATGAAATGAAATGAAACCTAACAGTTCAGCATTTTCCCACATGTGGGTGGATGGCGTTATAAACGCATTTCAGACTTCACGCCAGCAACAAGCGTGGCCCGGGCGAGTTTTACCGCTGTAGCGTTAACGGCTTCGTGTCGCATTAAAGCCGTCGTCATCGTCGACGTAGCTGACCTTAAGAGGAAAATCTAAGAAGAATCTTCAGATAGGCAGCTTAGATGGCAAATGGTCCACCTAGGTCAGGTGATCTTGTGAAATTATTGCATCCTGCCCACCGGATTGTGTGCCAAGAGCACACGAAGAAAGCTAGTAGTTAAGTGGATGATTGGTAGACAGAGGCTGCCCGGGAAGATAACCTCGGTCTCACAAGCCACAGCAGTGGCAGCACCTCTCATCGCAGGGCAATGGCTCATTGCTTAGCCGCTGCCCCACTGCACCAGCAACAGGATAATGACTCCCAGGCACATATGCAAGTGAAGTTGAGAGTGACTGCTTCGGCACCTGCTCCTCATATAATGGCATATAATAGTATTCCGCCTTAAGGGTATTGACACTGTCTCGTCAGTACCCTTGAGGCGGAGCGCAAGTATCCTCTCCACGTATTTGTTCGGCAACATTATTTAAAACTTTAAAGTAGGACTTGTATTTACCCACGGGAGAAAATTTCTAACGATTCATGGTGGAAATACGTGGGCGCAAACTAAATGAGGCACAAAGGAAAAGAAAGCACTGGACACGCGTAGTTCCCAATAGTTTGTAAAAAAGGGCATTCGATTTAATATAGGCACACTACAACCACAGTCCACAAAAAAGCAAAACGTAATCAAATCGAGTGCACAAAAGAAAAAACAAAGATTAGGATAACCGAAGATATCCCTTTTCTTTTTTTTTTTTTGTTAGCGATATCGATGGCGTGCTTAGACAATTCCCATACGAGGATATGCAGAAAGCTTCCATCGCCTCTGTGGTGAGTTGATATGGGTGACGAAATAAAACTTCTATTTCCTTTAATGATTCCATATCTTTACTCATGATTATAGGCGCCTTTGATGCCAGTCCTAAGGAAGTATGAAAATTGTTGTTTGCCGGCTTCGCTATCAAACGTGCTCCGAAGTAATGCAGAAGAGACAGAAAAATAGATCAAACACGGCGTTCTTGCATAGATACCGCCGAAAAAGCCCCACCTGCGAGTATTTTTCAACAGACACTACGGTGTCTGAAGATTGCATATGAGTGCTGCCATGTTCTCGAGCTCCTCCTATGTGTACACGTTGAATTGAATCCCGGTCCCATTTCTAACAACGAATTACTGCTAAGGGTACTTGAAGGTCCAAATTCGCTGCGCGAAGAGATACTTGACCTAAAGTAAAAAACAGATGGCATGATTATGGACATTCAAACTCGATTTGCCACTAATGAAGCCCACATCTCCGAACTTAACGCTAAGACCATGAAATTAGAGTATCTTGAAAATGCTCTCCGTCCATACGAAGCTTCTGTGGACAATCAAGCTCGTAAGCTCACAAATCTAGAACACAGAAGCAGGCGCTCTAACCTTATCATTTATGGCATAACCGAAGAAGCCAACGAAATTGAATCCGATCTTAAGCACAAAGTCGCCGCGGTGGCTCAGTGGCTATGGTGCTCGGCTGCTGACCCGAAAGACGCGGGTTCGATCCCGGCCGCGGCGGCTGGAATTTCTTTGGAGGAGAAATTCTAGAGGCCCGTGTACTGTGCGATGTCAGTGCACGTTAAAGAACCCCAGGTGGTCGAAATTTCCGGAGCCCTTCACTACGGCGTCTCTCATAGCCTCAGTCGCTTTGGGACGTTAAACCCCATAAACTAAACTAAACTAAGCACAAAGTCATCACAGAAACCTTTCAGGAAAAACTTGGCGTAACATGTGTGTTAATTGGTCGCATTCATAGGCTGGGAAAGGGGACATAAGTAAGACCAGCTGTCGTCTTTTTCCAGGATTTAAACGAAAAAGCGACCCTCTTCAAAAATTGCACCAAACTTAAAGGCTGTAATATTTCTATCCAGAACGATTACTAGCAGCCTACTTGAAAAAGACGGAGGATGTTGGGGCAGAGTGCAAAATCCGAAAAATTGCAAGGCCGGAAAGGGCTTTTTGTTCATGACAAATTGCACATCGACTGCGATGTGTTTATCTTCTACGACACAAAACAAGTACGGCACATAATTTCTACCTCCCCCCCCCCCCCAAGCACCTTCCACATGACCCATTCAGGATAAGCAAGTAAGGTTTCTTAACTTAAATGCCAGGCAGGACGCTTTTACCTACTTCCCAAAATCCATAAGGTTTCCGCAGAAGACTTGTTTACCGCAGATATCCCCGGCAGACCTATCGTTTCAAACAATAACACGCCCACAGAGAACTTATCAATTTTCCTGAACAACTATCTTGCAGATATTCCCACCCACCTCCCTTCCTGTGTCGAGGATACACCGCACTTTCTCCGCATAATAGAGTCTCTGAATGACGCTTCCATTATCCCAGCAGATAGCATACTTGTCACACTTGACGTCGCCGCTTTGTACACAAATATTCCCATTAATGAAGGTATCGACGCACTCTTAAAAATTCTAACTCAAAGTCCTCACCCGCACGAAACTGAAGTGTACCTCACGCTACTTGAATTGGTACTAACACTCAACTACTTTGAATTCAATTCTTCTTACTACCTTCAAGTATTTGGAACAAGCATGGGCACTCCCTTCGCACCCACCTACGCGAACATTTTTATGGGGCTACTAGAATCTAAACTTCTAAATTCATTTCTAAAAAAACCACTCATATACCTGCGGTACATAGACGATATTTTCATGATATGGGAGCATGGGGCTGAGACCCTGAAGGCATTCGTCACACATTTCAATTCATTCCACTCCAGCATTAAATTCACCTTCAACTCCTCGAAAACGAAAGTCAATTTCCTTGACACCACTGTCCATTTAGAAAATAGCAAGCTCAAAACCACACTTTACAGGAAGCCTACTGACCGACAACAATACCTAGATTTCACTAGCCATCATCCAAGACACTGCAAACAAGGTATATTCGTAGGACAGGCAACGAGACTAAGAAGAATATGTAGCGACGACGATGACTACCTGAAACACCTCCACTCGCTAAAAAACACACTAATCACCAGAAACCATCCACAGACAACCCTTAATAATGCGTTCCAACGAGCAACCACTTTGAAACGAGATGTAGTTCTTAAAAAACGAACAGTCAACGACCTCCTGCACTTATAACGAAATACTCAAACGCGCTTCCAAACATAAACAATATCCTGCGGAAATACCACCCCATTTTAACTGGTAACGACCGTCTCAAGAAAATATTTCCCGACGCACCAAGGGTAACATACAGACGCAACACAAACCTGAGGGACATCCTGGTGCATGCTAGGCTCGGTAAGAAACCACCACCGACAGTAACTTCATGCTCTCGACCTAGATGCAAGACATGCAAACATTTACAAAGGGACACTACGGTTAAAAGTACGGCAAGCGATTTCAGTTTCGATATAAAGACCAGTTTTGACTGCACATCGTCCAATATTATCTACATGCTCCAGTGCTCCTACTGCCAGAAACAATATATCGGAGAAACCGGACAAACAATGAGTGCCAGATTAAACGGGCACCGGGCTGACACAACACGGAATGAACAAAGGCAGTGTCGACCCATTTTAATCAACGCCATCACAAATTCGACGAACTCAAATTGTTCATTCTTCAGTCAGGCTTCAAATCGACTAGGGACAGAAAATACAGAGAAGCATTCCTAATCCACAAATTTAAAACACTGCAACCAACAGGGATTAACATGTCCAGAGGAAACCTGGAATCTCTCAGGTACATTCCAGGGTCAGCATAATTTTAAATTAACAAATGTCTTGCACGTGGTCAGACTATTTCCTAGAACCTCACATAAGTATATTGTCGCTGCTTGCACCCTTCCCACGTCATATCTTCCACCACATTTCCGGCCTTGTCACCCTCTTCCTTTGTTCACCTTTTTTTTTCTCTCTTCTTTTTCTCCTAATCCCCTGCTACCAGTTCTTGGAAACCATGACACTCCTGTTACCCCCTCCGCCCCCACTTTTTGACTTTCTCTGAACACGAGCCATTTCCCCCCCCCCCCCCCCCTGCCTTGTCCTTCCTTGGAAATGCCCCCCTTCCTTTCTCCTTCCGGTGCCAGCCTTTTTTTTTCTTGTTCTCATTTCCCTGTACCACGCTGACTAATCCTTTTATCTGAGTTTTGCAGGTTCACCCAGCGCCTCCCCCCCCCCCCGTCGCAGCCCCTTCAAAGCCTTTTGTTCATTACACACCCCCCGGATATAAGTTGTTCCACTATTGCAGCCTAACGAATCATGATTCACCTCCCTCCCCTTCCTGACACGCATCCCCTCCCACACCGCTTTCCTTCCGCACCCTCGAGGCCTTCCTCCTCGGAGCGAAGGCCCTATTTAATCCCTGCCGATGATGAACGCTTTGCCCAGACGAAGACAAGTCCCCTTGTCGAAACGTTGGCTCTAGCAACCTGAGGTTTTCCCCTCCCTTGTTCATTTTGTGATCGCCAAGGACCATCTACCGCACCCTCTCTCTACCACGGAGTATTGTAAATAAGACTAGCCAACTTGAAGGTGTTCCTTTATCCTATAACCCACACATCACCGTCATTACTGAAACTTGGTTGCACAGTGCAATCATCAAGGACGATCTTGTTCCTCAAGTATTCAAGATTTATCGTAAAGAGAGGCCCGCCAGGGGTGGTGGAATAGCTGTAGTAATCAAATCGAATATAGAAACCTTTCGTTTTCCGGAGCTAGATGACGTAGAATTTTTATGCTTAAAGGTGAAGTTATTTGGGCATATCCTCTTATTGTATGCAATATATAGGCCACCAGATCTTCTAATGAAACTAAGGGATCATATGGCGCATTACAGCAAATATAAGATGATAGTTGTTGGGTACTTCAACTTTCCATGCATTGACTGGGAGCGTTTCCTTTCTAGTTCCGACTCTGCCACCGATTCCAATGCTATGTTTGATATCATGTTTGAGAATAATCTTGTTCAAATTGTCAGCAAGCCTACACGTGTAGGCAATTCGTCTAGTTCCATTCTTGATATAGTTTTTCTTCATCGCGCTTTTGATGATTATGAAGTGTCTGTGAATTCCGGCTTATCTGATCACAAAATAGTATCTGTTTGCCTAGCACTTGCCCCCAAATCGGTAAATAATGATGCAGTGGTTAAGACAGTGAAAGATATTCAGCGTGCTAACGATGATGACATTTTAGATTACTTAGATTCTCAGTTTTCTGACTTCTATGATGCTGCTGCTGCTTGCTGTTCGTTGGAACAAATTAAAAAATTTATGCCACTTTTTGTTCCTGACAAAATAAAGAAAACGCCCAAAAATACGCCTTGGATAAACAGGCATATAATACATTTAAAACGGAAGGTCAAACGCCTACGTAAGAAAAGAACAGCATCTCATGCTTTAAGCGAAGCTCGCGCAGTTCTTTCCGACGCCATTATACGAGCAGTCTTCATTTTAACAGTACTCTCCCGAGCTCGATTTCTGAGGATCCTCAAGGCTTCTGAAACTTTATGAAGGAAATCAAAAGGCATGTGCAACAACTTTCTCATACCGGTGCAGTAATCACTAATCCCAAGATTATTACAAAATATTTTAACCAATATTTTCAGTGTTTTCTCCATACCCGCTTGTTACAAACGGGCCGGCAGCTGTCAAACGCCTGCCAACAGGTCGGCGGCGGAGCCCGCTAGAACGAAACGAGGCGGGTGGCTGGAGCAAAAAGAATGAGGTTTAGTTCGTGGCTTTGCTTTCTATAGCCAGTCAAAGAAATCGAGAAGAAAAGGAAAGGAAAGCTTTGCTTGGCCGTGACGCTGTGCGATAAGATGCGCTGGGCGGAAGAGGGCGCACGTGGCGCTGACAAAGCAGTTAGCGGCTCGCAGAACCGCGTAACCTTCATTTCCAACATTCCAGTCACCTTTCCCGAATGTCACTGATTTTATTTCGCATGAGGGAGTACTGAACATGCTGCTCCGACAGAAAGTTTTACCGGGAATCTTCACCGGTACCTAATGGTATACCTGGCGCGTCCCTTCGCCGTTTCGCTGAAACACTGAGCAAGTTCCTCGTAGTTATATTTCAAGCTTCCATTAGTACTGCGTCCATGCCAGACGATTGGAAGACTGCACGTATGGTGCCCGTCCTGAAGAAGGGTGACCCACTTTCTTTATACAATTACCGCCCCATATCTATATAATTCTCTCCATGTAAGTTCCTGGAGCACATCGTCGCTAACCTCATTTCAAATTTTCTTGAGGAAAATAACATTCCGTCGCAACACCAGCATGGCTTCAGGAAAGGGTTTTCTACGACTTCTCAGTTAGTCACCACATTTCACTTCCTTGCTTCCGTCGTGGATAGGGCTGGCTAGGTAGACTTAATTTTCTTGCATTTCTGCAAGGATTTCGAACTAGTACCCCGTAATAAATAAATTGAGAAACTTCAACTGATAGGACTGCCAGATTTCCTTATTGCTTGGGTGTCGATGTATTTAATGCAACGCAAACAGTACGTAACTATTAATTGAGATGATCCTTGCGCTCTTCCGGTCACATCTGGTGTCCCTCAGGGCAGTGTGCTTGGGCCGCTGTTGTTTTTGTTATATTGCAATGATATTGTAGATGTGGTTGATGAACCTGTACAGATTCGCACGTATGCTGACGACCGCATTTTTTTCAATGACATCCGATCAGCTCACGATCAGGCAATACTAAACACGTCCCTTAATAGTATCCACGCATGGTGTTATCGATGGGGCGTGAAAATTAACATTGAAAAGACTCTTCTACTACGTATTAAAAGAAAACTTAATCCATTTAAATGCTCTTTTTTTCTGGATTTAGGAGAAATTACTGAAGCAGATGGATATAAATATCTTGTTGTTACATTAACTTAAGCTGGAACACTCACATTTCTAACACTTGCTCGTCTGCCTTAAGAAAACTTTGCTTGTTACGCCATAAACTAAAAGATTCACGACTTCAGGCTAAGAGACTAGCATACGAAAGCTTTATAAGGACTAAATTGGAATAAGCGTGCATAGTATGGGATCCGTATACCCTCACTAACATAAAAGCACTTGAGCGGATATGAAGGAAAGCTGTGAGATTCATGTTTTCGCAATACAATAGAACTTCAGTCCCGGCGCAAGTTTCTTCGGTTGAAATTCTTATTTTTGTTATTTAACCATAAACTTGGATTAAATTCTTCGCCGTATCTTAATCTACAGAACACCAGGCAAACCCGATGCTCCCACCCCCTTTTTCTGACCCCGTACTTTGCAAAGACTAACTTATTAATCCACACAGTTTCCTGGCCCCGTTCTTCACCTTCCTCAAGGACAAGTCAAACTCATCGAAGGACAATCCTATGGCTTCGAAGGCCTTGGCCATGTAGTCTCCCTTCGGTAAAACTTCGAATCCTCCTTCCTTGTCAGCGGGATGAAGACAAAGTTCATTTTCATTCAGGTAGGCCACAGTCTACCCCAGCGGTAGTCTCTTGCTAGACGGCTTACAGCGGGTAAACACGTCCACTCCCTCGGAGCAGCATGTGCCCTCGTCCACTCTCCCTTCTGCAGGCTGGTTACCCTCTCACGCTCTTATCACCGGTAGCCGAGGCCATGCTGACAAAAAAAGAAGCACGTCAAAGGGACAGGGATAAAAAGATAGTCGTGATTCCTTACGCACACGAGATTTCACATTCCCTGAGAAAGATCGAGACTAAAGTAAAAGTAGACGTAGTATTTTCAGCCCCAGATCGTCCGTCAAGCCTGCGCAAGCGTGCAAATCAGATTGGTCGCAGATACGTTGGCTGCACCACGAATCTTCGCGATCGTTTCGCTTCCTGTGCTCAAGGCGTAGTTTACTCAATTCCCTTGTCTTGTGGTCACGCTTACGTAGGACAAACCGGCACATCCCTTAACAAAAGGCTGTCGGAGCACAATTATAATGTAAGCACACGAATCTCAAGCCATCTGGGCGTTAATTGCCGAGATTGTAAATGCACTCCTCACTTGAATGACACGATCGTGCTAAGCAGTTGCAGTGACCAAATCACGCGAGAGATAATTGAAACCAAAAAAATCGCGAGCCTAAAAGACCGCTGTGCCAGCACCCCATCCGTGGCCCTTCTGGATACGGAATTTCGCTCCCTTTCGACAGTTCAGCATTCATGATTTTCTGCTCGTTTCCTGCTGCGATTGTTCATGATTTATGTGTCCTTTTCTTCTTGTTGTTTTTGATGCCTCGAGTATATTTGCCGATCTGCCAGAGCAATAAAATTTCAGTTAGTGAGCGCCTCTGTCTCCTCTCCCTTTTCTGCGTCCATTGTGAAGTTTGCGCTGTTTTCATTGTGATGGAAGACCAGCTAGCTCGTGATGTGTTCTTCGGGATCTCCAGCGCGTGGGGGAGCGCTGCAAAGTTGCATTGCAGCGCCACCTGCCGTCACACACCGCTGCGCCCATTGGATTGGAAAACATTTATTCCGTCAAAAATGCAGATGCAGACGGTCCGCGCTAGATGGCCGCCAAACCATGGCTGGAGGCGACCTGAGCGGCCCAATCGGAGGCCAAGGCTTGAGTCTCGAATGTGGCAAAGCGAATACTGAAACTGACCAGGGAACCATACAAGGAAATTGAGGTGGTATGGGTGCCGGCTCACTCGGGGAATCCGGGAAACGAGGCGGCCCACAACATGGCTCGAGGTTACGTCAACCGAGTCGGTGGGTAGTGCGTATCCAGGGATTGCACCAAGGAGGCGCTGGCATCTTTTCATGATATTACAACTCATTACAAATTGGAAAGACAGAAATTTCCACCACCTGACAAAACGTTGGATAAGGCGCAAGAGACCACCTGGAGGAGACTCCAAACGAGGTCCTTTCTTACCCCCTATCTATTATCAAAAATGTACCCCGATGACTATATCCCCGAGTGCAGGTTCTTTGGCGAAACAGCCACGTATGACCACATACTATGGCAATGTTAAAGAAGAACCTCCACCGGAGGATCTAGTACGAATTCCTTCTCTTGAGCGATAGGAGGCCGTGCTGGTCAGGTCGGACCCGCTGCGCCGAGGCTCATGGAAATAGCGTCTGAAGCACGCCTTGCGCATGCCTGTCCTTTCTTTGCTAACACGCATGTCCCGTCGCTTGCTTCCCGTGATGCGCTTATCAGACTGAGGGAAGCCGCTGACGCGTTGCGTGACATTTAACGCCAGTCTACTTCGACTGGCGCGATGGACCGTGTTCGCCGGCGCCCTCAGCGCGGAGCGCTCCGTTTATTAATAAATGGTATCTCCGAAGGATCGTGATTGTGCAGCGCGAAACATAATTCAGATTTATTTGTCAACTAGGCTCATTTGTTTGTTCAGCCATCAACCATGAGCACACCATCCCGTCGACACACGAGAAGTCTAATACGAACTGACGATGTTTTATATAAACGTGATATAAAACAAGGACCTCCGTGGAGGTCGTCTGCAGTGAAGAGAAATATTTTTATATAGCCATTCCTCTCATCGCGCGGCGCATTGGGCCTCGTGTTCCGCTCCGCGACAATGGTACCGTAATTCGTCGTGTGATAATGCTTAACTGTCTATAGAATGTACATGCCTCCAAACCCCCATGGTGGAGCCGGTGTGAAGTGCTCTGAGTAACGCGCCAATGTTTCATTTTGAGCATTAGGCGATACCAAGCCCTTTGCAAGGGGGGAAAAGAAGCGTGCAATTGATGGTAGTGCAAAAAGATGTATTTGCAGCGAGTTCCTTTGCTGAGACAAACACAAACAAAGGAACACAAAAACAACAAAATTAGTGGCCTGTGTAGTGCCCTTCTGCAGATATAACTTCGGCGATTCTGCGCGGCATGGACGTGTACAGAGAAGGAACAGTGTCAGTGTCTGCGCGCAGTGCGTCCCACGCCGCTTCATTCTCTCTCCCAAGAGCATCTGCGTTGGCGATGTGACAACTTTGAGCAGCGAGGCGCCTTTTCATCAGACCTCACATATTCTCAATTGGATTGAGGTCCGCACCACTTGCAAGCCATGGTAGTCTCAGCACTCCGCAAGAGCCAAGGGTAGTTCCCGCAAGGCGCGAGTGTGTACTGGGCTCCGGTCGTGCTGCAGCCAATAAAGTTCGACGGGAAACCGGCCGTCCAGGGCGTACGGCACAAGGGTCTTCTTATTAATGTCGCAATATGATGGTGCATTAAACGCTCTATCGATCCCGCCCAATGGCCCAAATTCGTCTCTGCTGATGTCTCCCCACACAGCAACGCTGCACCGACCACTCGAGAGCTCAGATTGCGTGTATTCCAGTCGGTACCAAATAAAAACAAAAAGAGAAAGAACGGCAGTTATGAACTACTCTGTACATGCGGCGAGTAAAATTTTTGTAATCAAGGGGAAAAATTTGTAGAGGTTTACCTCTGGTTAAACCTGGAGCATTGCGAAAGCAACGAGGAGAGAGCGAGAGGCGATGGAGAGCGCGCAGCAGTGGCGGCAGCCCCGGCACGCTAGCTATGCTCCGCTACTGCGCATGCGCAACTGGAGAGCGCTACGGCTGCCCCTCTTAAAGCCCCTCGATAATTTGAAAGTAGCGACACTCTCCTCCACTCCGGCGTTTTCCTCCTCGAATATCCTCGCCCACCAGCTGTGCGCGCTGCACACGGCACGCTTTTTTGCCCATCGCTCGCTCGCCGTCCGGGCAGTTGGCTGGCACATGCGCGCGCTCTTAAGTTCGCGCTTTTTCCACGCTCTGTTATTGAATAAAAACACGAGAAAGACATGCGACACGCGTGACTACCACGAGCCACATAAATTAGCGTCTCGTACGTGCAATGAAAGTGGCAATTACGAGCGCTTGCGGCACGAATAAAACCGCTTGCTGCATACCGTTCAATACCGTCTGTCTCAACACGGCATAGTATATGAAGCATAATATTTACAATATATTTGAACATTCCTGAATATTTTCAGCATACCAATGTTTAGTTAAATGTAGATTCACTTCGAACTAATTATCGCGTAAGTACAGTTTATGAAGTTGTTCACGAGTGGAGTTTCAGAAGTGGGATGGTTGCTGGGAACAAGCTGGGGCATTTGCTTCGATGGCCGTCCTAAAATTTTTCGTTAAGGTTCAGTCTGAGTTTGGCACCGCGCAGTGCACATGCAACGGCTTAATCGTTTTTGTAGTTGAGAATTTTCGCGGCGGCTTGAAAACGAATATGAACTTTTTTCTATTAAACATGAAACGACTTCAGCTCCCGCTGTCGGCGACCTTGAGGTGATGTCGAGCTGAAGCCGAGAGCCAAAGATCCACGCACCGATTTTCCGTCATCCAAGGAAAGCGTCCGCACCCCAAAATTTGGCCCTCTCAACCACCTAAATTTGATCTTGTCTGAATTTCATCAAAATTGGTGTCAAACCGAATTTTAATATGACCAATTCAATGGTGAGCTCCAAAATTAGGTGGGCTATCCCCAAAATTTGTCTCTCTGGAACCCATAAATTTGACGTCGTCCATATTTGACCAACATTGGGGTCCAACCTAATTTGACTATGGGAAACTCAATGTTGGCTTCCAAATTTAGGTAGACCACCCCCAAAGTTTGGCACACTTGGGCATTTTCCACCCACATTCTATTCCTTTTTAAATCCGCTTAAAGAGATGTTACGTTAGGAAAGAAAAAAAACTGATAGCAACGACCGTGACAAAACCCAAGAGAAAGTTATAGGGTCTTAGCAATTTGGTAAGCACCAGTCAAGGCTATCCTAAAGCAAGTGCCTGACTAATATAAGTCTTGAGTATAAATACAGTCACAATATGACACAGAGTTTTTCAGATGCAATGTTTACTACATATGAGTCGTGTAATTTTACGCCGAAAATATACATAAAAACCACGAATAAGCCAGCTGTGGACATCTGTCACCCGTTGGGTGCAGTCGTCAAAACAAAACACAGAAAACAAAAACATACTTAGGGAAATGAAACAGCTCAGATGTAGGCCTATAGTTTTTGAGCGGATGATATATTCAACAAAAGGTTACGCGACCGTGCTCAACTAAAGCAAATGACCACAAACTGTAGCAATGAATATACAAAAATGGCATGCATTGGAGATTTACAATACTTTAGTACATTCAGGCAACAACGGAAAACACTGAAGGGATTAAAAAATGAATTATTTATGTGAATGCAATATGAGGTCTTTTCCGAGAATGTGGCATTGATAATCTCACCTGGTAGAAGCGTGAAAGTTCAGCAAAACAACAAATAAGCGTAGATCGTTAGACAAGTTGCATTCATAAAAAAAATCTAGGTTAAATCTCGCTCGGGACATGCGCCGCATTACTGCGATGTGCACCATTACCAGAGGTTCGAAAAATTTACCGCACCGCGGATACCTCAGCACGCATACCAACACCTTTGCTTCCACACTTGCTAACACATGCACACACATTGTATGCATCAGCCGCCGCTATTATAGCACGTTGAGCGGAACCATGAAGTGACAACAATAACACGCATAACGACGCAAAATGATCAGTGAATTAAGTGAGGTTGTTGGCTTTGTGATGCGCATGCATGCAGTCTCAGTGTGCACAGTCGCTTGGAAGAAATGCACAGTTGCTCGCAGAGGTGGGCAGTCTTCGTCGGGGTAAAGTTCTTACGGCCGATGTTGTGCAGCCGCTTTTTCCTTCTAATGGTGTCTTTCTTGCCGCTCGGAATCGCGAAAAGAACAAAGGCTTTTTCACGCCGGCTTGTGCACTGAAATGCGCAGCAACTAGGCATAAAAGAGCGCGAATAACGCGAAGTGCAAGCGCGCAATGCAAGGGAGCTCAGTCGCAGCAGCGGCGGCTGGCAAAAAAATGGCGCCGGCGAAAAATGAAAACACAAAAGGAGCGAACTTTCCGCGCGCTTTTCCCGGAGACCGCCCGCGGAGCCAATCACCGTTGAGAAAAGCGCCGATGGGAGAGGTGACAGAGGAGGATCGGCGAGGGTGCGCGGCGCGGCGGCATAGTTCACAGAAAGACGCTACTTTCAAATTATCGAGGGGCTTTAGCCCCTCTGGGTCACCCGCGCAGCGACTGCGGCGGCGCGCCAGCTGTGCGCCGTGTGACGTGGCCCGGCTGATCGTGGGCGCGCGCATCGGGGTGCGAGCTCTTGGTGCTCCGCCCGGCCCGGGCCCATTTTTTTTTTATTTTTCGCAGCCTTCAGCATTTCCGGACGACTGGCCTCGGTCGCGGTGCCTTCTCTGCGGTCGTCCACCTGATTTTCGGGCGTTTTTTGCGCCGTGGGACTTGGCCGTGCTCCGTGGTGCAGACCGGCGCCCTGTGCTGCCCCAGCTCTGCTGTGGTGGCTGGGTGGCTGGTTCCCTCGGCCGGCTGAGATGGCGGACGCGGAGCTTCTTTCGTCGGGGCCTCGGACCGGGCCGCGCTTGCCATCGGCGCATGTCATCGCGCCCGATGAATCGACCGCGGGCAGTTCGGGGTCCACCCCTGCGCGGGTTCTCTCGGGGAGCTCCTCTGCATTTTCGGTGTCCGGGGACGCGGTTCTGGGTGGACTGCGGTCGCCCGACCTGATGGCCTGTGAGCCCCCGGGCTCGGCCGGGGCCTCCTGCTGTGCGGGGGAGTCTTATCGAGGCGGGCGCGGCGGCGCTCTCTGCGACGGCGGCTATTGGTGCTGCAGTCTCTGACGATGAGGGGCAACCGTTGCCCTCTCTGGACATTGCGATGGACATCCAGCAGAGGATTGTGCGGATGGGGAACGATCCTTCGAATAAGCTCGCGGCCAATGCGAGGCCAGAGTTATAAACAACGTGGTCTCTCTAGGAAAATTCTGCGCGGACTTCGGCACCTTGGCTGCCGATGCCAGGGCTCGTGCGGAGGTCCTTCACGAGATGTGGGCCGCAAGCCAGAGAGAGAACGTGGTCTTGCGTGAGCGCCTGGCGCGGGCCGAGGCCCGCCTCGAGCTGTCGTCCCGGGCCCCTGTTCCAACATTTGCGGACGTCGTGCGCGGCCGAGCGTCTTCTTCTGCGGTGCTGGACTCCGCGGAGGTGCAGTCGTCTGCGGCTGTGCATCACCAGTCACAGCAAGTCCCACATCATGTGGCCTTTTTGTCCCCCTTAGCGGATTCGCGGATCGCGCCGGACGCTCTGGTCAAATCACTCAAATGTAACATTAATCCGGATGAGGCGGGCATCGGCCCGGTTACTTTGCGGCCCACTGCGACGGGCGTAACAGTCTTGGCGCAGGACAAGACTAGTATTGAAAATTTTCGTACTGCGGTGCAGGCCAACGCGGTCACTCGCGCGGTTATGTCTGTAAGGGTGGCCAAGCGCCGCAGGCCGCATGTTAGGATCTTTGGAGCTGATCCTGATATTGCGGATGCGGCTGTTATCGAGCAACCAAATGCAAAGAACCCGGGGCAAGACCTTGATCCGCGCGACACTAAGCGCCGTTACACTTTCAAACAGCGCGATGGCGCCAAGACTCATGTTTTAGCGGTCGCCCCAGACGCTTTTAAACGTCTTATTGAAAGGGGGCGTGTTTCTATCGGTTGGTCCTCTGCGTCCATAGCAGAGGACTTACATGTGCCCATGTGCTCGTTTTGTGCAGCCTACGGGCATTCGCGCCGCGGCTGTAAGCAGTCGGCCCATCCTGAGCGGGCTGCCTGCACAAAATGTGCGGGCAATCATGTTGCCGAGTCATGCGCAGTTCGCGCGGGTGATGCGGCTGTGGCCTGTGAGGAGTGTCGCAGGGCGGGTCGTCAGGGCCCTCCGCATCCCGCAGGGGCGCGGTCTTGCCCCATCCTTATGGAGTGGGTGGCGAGGCTGCGCTCTCGAACAGACTATGGCGCGGGCTGAAGCGAGAATTTTAGCGCCGAGTGGTCGGGGAGCCGCGTTTTTTCTTTTCTTCTAAGTCGCGGTCGGCGTTGTGCCTTGGGGCGCCCGCGCTTCGGCCGCGACGCGATAGTACTTTTGCTTTTCTGTCTTTGTCTTTTCGATGGCAGTGGTATTTTTCCATTAGTTTCTCGTCATCTTCTTTTGATTCTCGCGCTGCGCTTCTTTGGAGCGCTAGCGATTGTTTACATCTCTTCTTCTTCTTCTTGGTTCTCTCTTCCGTTTACAGTTTTAGATCTGCCGCCAATTTTTCTTAGTCTTTTTGCTCGCGGCTCCCTACTTCTTTTTCTTTTCTGTCTTTTCTGTCTTTGTCTTTCCGATAACGGTGGTATTTTTCATTAGCTCCTCTTCTTTCGGTTCTTGTGTTGCGCTTCTTTGGAGCGCTAGCGATTGTTTACTTCTCTTCTTCTTCTTGTTTCTCTGTTCCGTTTACAGTTTTAATTCTTCCTGCAATTTTCTTAGTCTTTTTGCTCGCGGTTCCCCAACCTCTTGCCTTGTTTGGCTGGATGATTTCAGTTTCTTGTTTTAGGCGCTGAGTTCCCACTGTATGTTTTATCTGTTTTCGCACCAGGACTCAGCTTGGCTCATTTGAGTCTTTGTGCATTTTCGATGGAATGTGGTGCTACTGGAAGGAAGTTTGCTAGTTTTGTGCTGGATTTCGGCTTATTTTGTGCACTCTTTGTGTGCGGCTTTGGTGGACTTACTTATTTCAAGAAACTTTTAATTAGTTACGCCAACTGTTTACCTTTTCACTTTCCTTTTTGTCAAATGTCTGTTTTCTTTTTCCTTTCTGTATTTTCTTTCTCTTTCGTTCTAAATTGTTTCAATGTTGATGGTTTGGTTTGGTTTGGTTTCTTTAATGTTCTCTTTTTTTGCGTCTCGAGTACGCCCTTAATTTAATTTAATTTTTTCGAGACCAGGTGTTTCGTACTAGCAAACTTTAGACAATCGCAGGTGTTCTCAGATTTTGGTTTTCTCTAGTTGTTTCGGAGTCAAACATAAAGGATTCTGTTTTAATGAAATCGGTCAGTTTTTTTTTTCTCTTGAGATATTGTGCATTTTTTGTTAGAAGTAGGGCCTCTAACGGTTTCATTTGCATTTGTTTTTCATTTCTTTGTGTTTTTTCGGTCATTGGTGGGACGTTTATGCTAGAATTGTTATTATTATTTTTTCTTTCTCTTTCTTTTTTTTCTTTCCTTCTTTTCTTCCTCCTTCTTTCTATCTTTTTCCTTGTCCTTCTCTGTCTTTCTCCTACATGTCAGTTTATTTGTTTTATGCTTTGTCTTCACTTTGATCGACTTGTATGTTTTGCTTTTATTTTTAATTCTTTTCCATCTTTTTTGTGAGTACACTTATTTTCTTCTTGGCTATCAATGGGAAGGGTGATTTTTCACATTTTCTTGTTCTTTCTTCGATTCTGTTTCTGTTCTTTTTTCATTTCAGGTTGTCTGCCTCCTCTTGCCCTTCCCTGCTCATTACGATCATTATTTTGACTGATGGCTTAGATACATCATGCTCATTTTTCAATTTTTTGTGTTTTGTTTTTTCTTTTCTTTTCGGGCACCCTCATATCCTAATCAAATGTGTTCTCTCATCAATAAACCAGCTCACGCGGGGATATTTCATCCCTCTGTGCTCGTTGCGCCCTTAGGGCCCCCATTCAGTTATCGTGCCCACATTTTATTTTTTCAATTCGCTTTTTCCACGAAATTTCTTTTTTGGCCAATTGGGCCCTGTTCATTTATTTTCGATTGCTTTAAGCCTGATTGATGCTTTATAGCAGGTGCAGGCTACTTCTCATTCTGCTTTATTTTTGCCTTTACTTTCGATTTGAGCATGGAATGAGACTCCGATTGGGGCCTTTCTTGAGCTCCGCAAAATGGCTGGGCGTAGTGTTGCTTTCCCAACAATCAGCTTTCTTGATACGAATCTGCGCGCTAAAAAGAAAGCTATAACATTTTAAACCGTTATAACTGTTAGCCTTCCATGTAAATGGGTTGGTTTAGGTGAAGGTAGTGTCCGACTAAAAAAAAACTGCCGCGTGTTGGGGTTGCTCCCAGAAGAGTTGCTAAATTGTTTTTGATGGCTGGTGAAACAAATCCGGCACGTATTTATTGAAAAGTTAATTGGACGGTAAGCGTCTCGCAAAGGGCAAAATTCAGATTCCTCTTCGTGGTTTCGCGGCAGGGACTCGTATCTAATATTCAAACAGTTTTGATTATACAGAAGCAAAATGCTGCCATACCTGCAGTTGAGAGGCCGCCAAACTCGCAGCTGCTGGCCCCACCTGGTGCAGACTGTGTATTCATCTGTAAAGATCACTTGGCCCCATTGTTCTACACACCAGTGCTCGTACGCCCTTGCGAATTCCAGCCGCTACCGGCGTTGGTTACCTGTCAAATACTGCTTTTGTGCGACGACACAACTTTGCAGACCGGCTTCTTTGAGGCTCCTTCGAATTCTGTCACACGACACTTGAACGCCCAGCTCTTTCTTCAATTCTTTCGCGCAGATGAAAGGATCAACCACGGCGGCGCAATAATCATTGCGTCGTCGTCTTCTTCAGTGGCCCTTGGTAGCCCGATACGGGGAGCGTCAGCAATTCTGCCTTGGTCGTCTCGAAACGCTTTAACCACTGGTGTAACTGCAGATTTTGACCTTCTTCTTAGTCGCCATCTTCCTTTCTGGGGCATCCCTTCCAGGAATAGGCGTGCAATGTGTCGTCTTTCGTACTCCGGAACGCGAGGCGGCATCGAAATATAGTTTCAGAAGCAATGCACGGCGAACAGGAGTTGTGGGTCTCAAATGAGAGTTTTTCTACGCTCGTGTTATCAGTCGAAAAATAATGCCTGCAAGTCCGGCAACGCATCTTGGAAGCTAACATTTATTGAGCGCGCCGGACAATCCGGAGGAGCTTCACCAGTAGGCGCATTTGTTTTTCGAGTCCCGGACTACTTGCTGACAGGTATCGCCTTCCGCTCTGACAGGAAACAGCGTCATGGTCACGTGACCTACTTGTCAGAGGCTGCTTGCGGACTCGCCGCCAGAGCCGGGCTCCCCATCGGTTGCCGTACCAGGATGCTGTCATCTGCTAGCAGACTGACGCCGAAGCAACACCGTGCGCTCGATCATGATGCTGAGTCGATTTGAAGACCGCACTGTCAGCTTAGCGTAGGTACATTGCAGAACTCAGCTTCGGGAGTATGCTCGCCGCTACTGCTCACGGCGAAGTTCGCACATGGTAGCCCATCTCGTTGCGGATAGGCAGATAGACGAAAGCCCTCGCAAAAATGTTGACAACAAGCGCTAGCTGCTCAAGTACACGAGTGGTTCACCTGCGATGCTTTCAGATAAGCGCGCAGACTGCATGTCACAAAACCAGCGAGCAAGAACCTCTTCACGACACGAGCAAACAATACCCGCTCGCAGCTCCGAACGCGTGTCCGTGTGTGGTGGATTTCAAGAAGATAGAACGAAGATGCAAGAACAGAAAGTCTTACGATGCCTCAGAAATCAGCTATGGAGCTCATGCGAAAGTTTAACGCACGATATTGTCCCCCAGGAACACGAAAAGTACGCAAAATTCGCACAGTGTCTAACAATACGTCTGGCCGCGCGACGCGCAGATGTCGTCTGCTGCCTTCCCCGCAGCCACAAGTAGCCCACGAACTGCCATAGGCGAAAAACGAACGCGTTGCTACTGCGATGGAGGCAGCTTTCTGAGTGGTGGGCGGTGCTTTCGGGCTGCTCGAGAAAAACAAACACCGGACTCGAGTTCGCAAGCAGTCCCGGACAGTCCGGGACTGAAAAACAAATGCGCCCTTTGGAGCAGCCCAAGCAGTCGCGCAACGGTGGTGACACAGCGACGCAGCGGCAACTAGTGTCAAAAGCGGATCCCTGGGAAGAAAGCCATGGGGCATGCCTGACAACGAAGAAAGGACAGGCATGCACAAAGAATGGTTAACGCCGAAGTGCCGTGAGCGTCGACAACAAGCGCAACTGCGGCAGATGGCGCGGCTATGCAGTTTTGCGTCGCTCCGCCACGCGCTGGAGATCCCGCGAACTTTTGCTGCTGACAGTACAGTTGTTATAGCTGAAATGAAAGCAATATTACCGCCCACACGCAAGTACAAATGTACTGTCTTTCTCAAAAGTAACCAGTCGGCATGGTTTGCTTCTAGCTCGTACAGTGGAGCCCTTACAGCTTCCCTGAAGCTGAAATGGTCATTAAAGGTAAGGACTGGGGTCTTCTTACCTTCCAACAACTTTTGACCTTTAGGAAAATCACAAGGGTTCCACTATACAAGCTAGAAGCAAACCACACAGCCTGGTTACTTTTGACAAAGACTGTACGTAGAATGACACAGAAGACAGGACGCTATCAGGGCCGCTGCGATGACATCTACGCAGGAGAAAGTGCACAACGGTGATACTGCTGCCAAGAAAGAAACGGGAAGACCTCCGTCGTAAGAGGTGAAGGTGAAAACTGCTGTACGCAGGGCAGTTTGGGACACTCTGGTGCCTGGGTACCCGCGCGATCCGACTGCAGTTTGCTGTCAACAGTAAGCTGTTACTCAGGGTTGTGCACAACACATAACGTTCCATAAGCTCTTAAGCTTGACGCTTTGCGCCGGATTCAGCGCGAAATCCGAAAACGGCCCAATGGTTGGACGCTTCTAACGAACCTCGCGCGTCGTCGTTGAAGCGAGGAGGAGGCATCGGCTCACTTCTTTGCCGCCCTTTGATACGAACGATGCTTTAGCCGCGAAAACGGCGCAGAGCGCTTCCGGCCGTTTCAGCGCATGCTACAGTGGGCGCATTTGTTTTTCAGTCCCGGACTGTCCGGGGCTACTTGCGGACTCGAGTCCGGTATTTGTTTTTCTCGGGCAGCCCGAAAGCTCCGCCCACCTGCTTGCATCGCCATAGCAACGCGTTCGTTTTTAGCCTATGGCAGTCCGCGGGCTGCTTGGGGCTGCTGAGAAGGCAGCAGACGATAGCTGCGCGCCGCGCGAGCAGCCATATTAAGTTAGACTCCGTGTGCATTTTGAGTGCTTTTCGTGTTCCTGGAGGTCGATATCATGCGTTAAACCTTCACATGAGCTCCGTAGCTCCTCTCCGAGCCATCGCAAGACTTTTTGTTCTTGCATCTTCGTTTATTTTCTTGAAATCCACCGCACACGGACGCGCGTTCGGAGCTGCGAGCGCGTATTGTTTGCTCGTGTCGTCAAGAGGTTCTTGTTCGCTTGTTTTGCCACATGCTGTCTGTACGCTTACCTGAAAGCATCGCAGGTGAACCACTCGTATACTGGAGCCGCTATAGAGCTTGTTGTCAACATTTTTGCGGAGGCTTTCGTCTATCCGCCTTTCCGCAACGAGTTGGGCTACTTTGTGCGAACTTCGCCGCAAGCAGTAGCGGCGAGCATACCTCCGAAGCTGAGTTCTGTAATGCACCTACGCTAAGCTGACAGTACAGTCTTTAAATCGACTCAGTATCATGATCGAGCGCACGGCGTTGCTTCGGCGTCGTAGTGGCCGTGGCTTGCATCGTCTGCTAGCAGATGACAGCGTCCTTGTACGGTAACCGAGGGGGAGCCCGGCTCTGGCGCCGTGTTCGAAAGCAGCCTATGGCAAGTAGGTCATGTGACCATGACGCTTTTCCTGTCCGAGCGGAAGCCGAGACCTGCCAGCAAGTAGTCCGGGACTGGAAAAACAAATGCGGCCAGTTACTGTACGCGGAGCATCCTTCTTTCATCCATGACACGGAGTAATTCTACCCCAAGCAAGCCGCGTGTGCTGCTGCGCACTGCGTGCAGATGGCGCGAAGTGAGAAAGGAAACATGTCTTGCGCGCATGCGCCATGCAGTGACGTATTCGCCACTGGCGCCAGACGGCGCGATCACGAGCGGTTCCGTCAGTTTCACCGGTGTTGTGTTCGAGGCGGCAGCGCAGTACGCGAGACGGAAAGCCATGTCCGGCATTGACGGCGGTCTGCTGTATCTAACGCGCGACTTTGCTGCCGGCGTCAACTGGCGGCCTACGCGATTCGCCGAGAGCGTGCCGACTTGGAGCGTGTGCGCGTTGTGCCGAGTGGTGGCCAAGAGTTCGGTGCTGCTGCCTTGCTCGCACGTCCTCTGCGAGCCGTGTCGAAGGGGCAGCGTTCAAGATGGCGAACCCGTCTGTCCCTTGGACGGGGAAGCCTTCCGGGAGGAGGAGTGCCAACAGTTCAAGCTGCCTGCCAGGAAAGCGGAGGGGATGAAGGTGAGCGTCTGCCGCCTTTATGTAAAGTGGTAGAGGAAAGGCTGTGTGTAAGCTGCGGCTTGAGTTATTCCACACCACATCGACAACGCAGTAGTAAATTCTCAAGTGCTTGCGAGTGAAGTACAAGCTTGAGTCGCAGTACTACGGCGGCTCGACTTGCGCAGTTCGCTCGCGATCGCTTCTGGCGTCCCAGAACCCTCCTCGCAGCGCCGCCCCTCCTCCTCCTCTTTTTTTTTGTTCTCTTTTTTTTTTCACGGCTGTTGCGCTCTTCGGTCTATTCCTCCGGCGAGTCTGCCTCCGCGCGCCGCCGCCGCGAATCTGCGCGTCTTCTGGACCGCGGCCTGGTCAGCGCGCCTCTCAATGTGCTGACGCATGAACACGTAGGTGGTGGTGGAAACGTTTATTGCCAATGATGTAAATCGTAGGGGCGCCTGGTTTGCCGCAAAAATTTGCATGATGACGAGAATTGGTCTGGATATCGGGCATGCAGCAGTAAATTGGGTATTGAGCAGTCCGGGTTTGTAGTTGTCGCCAATGTGCAGCCTGCGCTATGGTGAGGGACGGAGCGGGGGGTGCGTATTCCCTTCGTTTGTCTCGGTAATACGAGAGAATATCACGGAAGGAGACCAGGTAGTGCGCGGGCCGCGGGCGAACGGACCGTCGTGTGAATCGCCCTTTAACGCCATTTTAAGTACGTGCGCAGTCGCCTTCTTTGCGCGAGGAACGTGCCGGCCACACAAATGGCTCGAAGGGCAACGCGAAAATCGCGAGCCGGCCGTCCTAGAAGCTCGCCAGGAGCAGAACAGCTGTGAAAGAAAATACGAGCAGAATCGCTTTATTAAGGCTAAAGCCGTTAATGCCTCATACTGTCGGGAGCAGGGAATGCTAGCAAGTGTGTTCGAGTTCCGGCGAAGAAAAAAAAAAACTTTATTGAGACTGGGAATCGAACCTGGGCGTTTGGCACTTCAAGAGTAGTCGCTGCCATTCCGCCACGAGCAGATCTAGTGAACGCGCGGGATTCGTGAGTGAAATAAAACAAATGAAAAAATTGCGAGTATGAAAAGAAACAAAAATATAAGAAATTAGATTATAAAACACGAAACATATTAGAGAAAAGGCACATCTAGTGAACGCAGGGGTTTCGTGAGTGAAATAAAACAAATAAAAAAATGCAAATATGAAAAGAAACATAATAAATTAAACTATAAAACATGAAAAATATTAAAGAACACAGACCGCGTGGTCCAGATGACGCACAGATTCGCGGCGGCGGTGCGCGGAAGCAGGCTCGCCGGAGGAATAGACCGAAGAGCGCAACAGCCGTGAAAGAAAACAAGAGGAGGAGGAGGGGAGCGGAGGAGAAGGGGCGGCGCTGCGAGGAGGGTTCTGGGACGCCAGCGAGGAAATTGCCGGCGATTATAACATAGCCGCCGCTTCCCGCTTCTGGCTTCCACTTCACGGCGAGCCAGTCTCGAGGTCGGTTTTTCCTGTCAATACGAAGGATGTACTACAGATGTTGCGTCATCTTTAATCTGTGCTCAGCGATTTTTCACCACGTTAGTGCGTCTTGTCTTGCCGGCACGTATGCCCCTCGATCTGTTCTCCTTTTTTCGCTGTATAAAATGCGAAAGCATTCTTAGTCCCATTACGAGAAAAACCGGCGGCGTGTGTTAGTATGTGTGCTCGCAGATGGTACAAAAAATGTCCGAGGTGGCAAGAAAAATAGGATGACATCATTAAGCGGCTGTGGGACCCACAGAGAAAACCGAGCACCGCCATTCTACAGTGCTTCCACTCTTGCTCCAATTGCGCCATTATGCGCCAAACGCGATTTGCTGCGCCATCACGATACAAAGTGCCAAAAGTGCGCCAGAGTGCTCTAAAATGAATCTATCACGCAATGATAACGAGAGGACGGTAGGGGGATCGAGCGGCCGGAGCAGAAGCGAAGGATAGCCTATGGGCTCGAGTATGATGTTGATGATAAGTCGTGGTTGCATATCGCCATCTATTGCTGTGCATGCAACCTGATACATAGGCGTTTGAGAAAAATTTAAATAAAAGCAGGGTGCCTTGATGCCGCCGATATGGCGCTGCTAGGTAGCTTTCGCGTCCGCGCGTCGGACGGACAGCTTTCCTCTCTCCGTGAGCGTCGTTTGGGCAATGCGCAACAAAACGGAACGAATGTCGGCGCCGGGCAAGCCACCACAGATGTCCGGCCGCCAGTTTGACGCCTTGCCTCCTCCTCCTCCTCTACGTAGCCCTAGAGCAAGGCATCGGTGACGTCAGGGCTTGCGGACCGTGCCAACTATGCCACGTTCTTTCTCTCGGCAGTGGGATGATACGGCTTGTCAACAGAACAGGCGCTCATAGGACGAGCGTCAGGCACCGCTGCGCTCCGACGCCCTCGTAGCCGCTTCGAAGCCGGGCTCTGTGGACGAAGACATTGGGCTTCTTCGATTATCCGCCTCTGGCAGCCCGCGGGTTGCTTGCGGGCTGCCCGAGCGCGCTCGATTTTCTCGGGTTGCTCCTCCCACTTCCGGTGGCTGCCCGGAACGCGTTCGTTTTTCTCTGGCTGAGCGGTTTCGGGCTGCCAGCCGGCGGCCAGACTCGCCAGGACGATTTTGTGCTGGCAGCGCTCGGGCAGCTAGCAGACGACAGAGAGGTGTACGGTAGCGGGAAGCTCGCGCGGCCATTTTTATATGGACTAGAAGGACCGCGGTACTTCATGCGATGTTTTGCGCGATGCAGGCGCTTGTTTAGACTAGGCCACGGTGCATATCGACTGTGTCGCCTGTGAATGGCACCTTTTGCGGTAGTTCTCGCTGTTTATTGATATGTTTTGCGTGCGTATGCGCGATCATATTTCGATCGTCTCACCACATCGCAAGCACAATTGCTCGCTTCATATACGATCGCATATACTTGATTTACAAAATATTTAGGCTGTTAATTTCGTGCGCCCGGCATATATTGCGATGGTGTTCGAGGCCTTTCTCGAGAGCAGCCGGATTCCAGTTCCGAGTACGCGTTCAGACGCGTGCATATGTGCTGAACGTGTTTTACGAAGTGTTGGTTGAGCGCGATACGGGAGCGTAAGGTCTTCATTGTGTTTGGCGCAGTGCAAAAGTGGATATGCTTTGAAAAACGCTTGACTGAAACATGTCCTTTATTAAAAGCCCTCACGAGCACATTGCTCGAGACATCTCTGCGGGGATATATGTGGCCACACAGAATTGTCGCGCCGACCAAGTGCTGATTCTGTCGTCGCCAACTGTTGTACAGCTTCATGCTCGGGCCTTCTGCCACATATGCTCAAAATATCTGAGAAGTACCGCAGGCATGCACCACCTCGCGTTTGGCTCATTTAAAAAAAAATAGATAAAAATGAGCTCCAGCGCTGATCATGCAAACACACGCGGAACGTGAGGAGCCGACACGCAGGGCTTTATTGTAGCGCCTTTCATTCTAGTGCCAGTTCTCTGCTATAAAGCTGTATCATTACAAAAACGATACGCAGTTAAATTTATACAGTGCACCCGCTTGTTCTAGGTGGACGTTCAACAAGCTGATATGCGCTTTTGCCGAGGTTATGCGTTCCTTGCCCGCAGCAAAAGCCGGCGGCCGACAGACTACAGTTGAAGGAACGTATCCCGATTCTTTTCTGCTTACAGCTTACAGGAAGCAGCTAGGTTACGAGCGTAGAAATCGCAACGACCACAGCAGAGTCCACCAGGGTCGATCGTCGGCGGTCATACCAGTCATATATACTTACTGCGTAGTAAGCAAACACGCAATAATCAGAGAGTACGGCTTGTCGTTTGATAAACAACGCACGGGCATTTTTCCGTCCTATGTGGTGTCAACTGAAACACATTAGATTGCGATTGCTCATCGCATGCTTTTGAGGATTTCTTGAAGCTTACACAGTGCACCGAAGGCACACGCAAGCGTTGTCGTTGACGATGTATACGAGTGCGAGCTTGATCAGCTGAATGTTCTGCAGTCTGCGGCACGCAGCCCTCAATAACTGCAAGTCGTAGTTTTCGATACCAAGCAGCCTATTTCTACCGTACGCGTGCGTAGCAATGAGACGCAGAACGCGAAGCTAGAGAGAGCATCTGCCCTCCGTGATCCGCGACTTGCTTGCCGCCGTGATTGCCGGCAGGCTGGTTCCGGTGGCCGCCAGCCCACGTGACCATGATGCGTTTTCCTGTCAGAGACGAACTTGCGGGCCGCCAGCGGCATGGCCAGCGGGCTGCCCGAGCGCGGTTAATCGAAGAGGCCCATTAATTGAGATTTCAGTCGTTACTGGAGAGGTCGACACTGATAAATGTTTTGCCATATTGTTTGTTTGCCATATTGCTATTATTTGCCGTATTGTTATTGTTTGCCATATTGTTTGCCATATTGTTTGCCATATTGTTTGCCGGAGACAACGCGAGTAACTTGGGTCGTGGATGATAAGTCGGCATTATCGCCTGTTAAAGCGCTCGGTTGCTGTGCCCACGCACCTAACTTGATTTCATCTGCCGTGCTCCAGCTGATGACGTTCCGTGCTAGGGACCCCGCCTAGTACTTGTAAGGGCCGGACTCTTAAGCACCGGCCTATGCATGCCTCCACGTACTTCTTTTGAGAGCAATACATGTTTGTCACCGTCACCAAGAAGTGAAATGTCGAAATGTGGAATCGAGGACGTGAACACTCGAGAGGCGTCTGCTGGCTTAGCTGTGCAGGAGAGAGAGGGCTTTCATGGAATCACTATTTGCGTCCTCTCCGTGGTTCATCAGTGGTTAGGGCACTGGGCTACTAAGCCGGTGCTCCCACCGCCATTCTGACCCCAGAGGCCGCGTTCCGACGGATACGCAAAAGGTGCCGATGTGGTGCAATGTAAATGCGTGTTCGTGACTTTTCGTCTATTTTTGTACCTCTTTGTGTTTTCGAGCGATGACTTTGCGATTTTAACTCTGGTCATGCCTCTTATTTTTTAAACAAGAATGTTTCTTTTATATTTTTGCGTAATGATGATTTTCCGCTATCTTCATTTTGTATAAACCCTGCAAAGCTCTTTTTGTCGGGGCTCCCTCTATATTTGTGTTACATTTTTGCTATAAATCCTTTGAGAGCGGCACCACCGAATGCTGCTACTGAATACTTCCGGTTTCTAATCCTTGAAATGATGTACCCGACCAAACAAGCGATAAATGATATACTGGGTGGGCAACAGATTTATTCCGAGAGAAGAAAAGCGTATGCAGTGTATTTAAATAGTCTGATGGCGACGATCCCGATCATGAACTGTTGCTCAAAGGACGTGTTACTTCGTGAACAGGTCATGTGATGGTTGGTTGAGAAAAAATTAAGTAGATTTCTTGAAATGAACTTACTGAGCTATAGCGTTGCCTTGTGCGACACTGTAATGCCACCGATGACGGACATCAGAAATGGTGTGAATCATAAAATTGACTAATAATTCTTAATAGTGAACAGTTAGAAGCTCGGTTACGCTTGTAGTTTGGTAGAAGGCCATTAGTAATAGCCATATATTTTACCGAATTTCGAAAACGCGGTTACTCTCGAAGGTTCATGGTCTTCAAAGAGGTGGCTTGCGCTTATTTATTGACAACTGCATTTTTCAAGGAACACATCTAGGCGGTTGGCAACTTGATCCAGGGCTACCTGCAGCCGTACATGAACGACGCGCTGCTGGTTATGGCCGACCTCAGCGCAGAAGCGACGCAATACGTCCATAAAACACATGCGGTACTTGGGCCTGCAGCTCGCTTCCAACGCATGAAAGCCACCGCCGATCATTAAGAAGTGTATTTACCTAATGTTCGCGAATCGTGGCCTTGTTCATAACATGGTGGCACTGACTGTTGCGACGACAAGGGCGCAGGTGCGCGCTGTGAAAAGCAGTAAAATATGGGCTCTATTTTGCTGTACACGTACGCAGCAATCCATATAGCGCAGTAAATGACTCTCACGGAAAATTAATCCGCTTGCCAGCGAAGCTGGTTTTCTTTGCCAAATTTTATAATATAGCTGCCATTAACGGCCAAGCTGCAAATTTCTAAATTGCTCCGTGGTGCCTAACTGTAATAGTTAAAAAGTTAAATTAGTTTACTTGTCAACACTATACACCTGCTTTTCATGTCCGCCAACGCTTGTATTGAAATATCGCACAACCACACTCTATACCTAGAAAAGTCCGTTTAAAAATACATTCTTCCTCACCTTCGCTTAAACAGCCGGTATAAGCAGTTCTCTTGTTCTATCTAGCGTATAGCTTTTCCTTACACTATCATGCCTGAAAATGCCCCTACATGGTCTTTTTTGTAATTTTTATTTTTAGGCGCACTGCTGGAACGAAGCCCACGGCTGTGACTTCGTCGGCGTCCTGCCGGCAGTTCTCCGCCACTACGAGGACGAATGCAGCTTCCACGCAGTCCCCTGTCCACGGTGCGGCCAGAAGGTCCTGAGTACCTGCCTGCCGACACACTGCTTAGGTGGATGCCCGGATGTTCCGCCTTCCTCAGCAGCGCACAAGGAACCACCGCGAGACGGCGCTCATGGTATTAGTGACGAGCTGAGCGAAATCAAGGCCATCTTGAGGGACCAGGAGCAACTGCCCGCTCTTCAGACTCAGGTCAACGAGCTCACGGAACGTGCTAGAGGACACGAAGCGAGACTGCAGGACATCACCGCTGCTCTCTCGGGGAATTTGGAGACACTGAACGCCGAGCTGACGCGCGTTCTTGGCAAGTTCTCGGCGGCCATTGACGAGGCGCTGGGTACGGAGCAGCGGATGCGTGCCTCCTCAGTGCCAGAGTTTTCCGGGGAGGGAGAAAGGGGAGCTTCTGGCGAGGCGGTTACCAGCGGAACGTCTTTTTCGTGGCCACGGGAAAAGAAGCACATTCTCCGGAAGTTGGATCTCATGGTCAGCGGCGCGCTGGGCTGTCTGGAAGACATACGTCAGTGCGCAGTGGTGCGCATGGCACACCCAAATGAGCCGATGCGCATTCCTTCAGCGAGGATGGAACCGATGACTGAAAGTCGTGCCGATTCGTACCCGCTGGACAAGACGGAGAACAAGGGATTGCATTATATCTTGACTGTGATGAACGCCCAGGCTTTAACGGAACACTGGGCGCTCAAGGGTTGCGGCAGATGTCCGTTTTTGGTTGTCACGGCGTGGCATGGTCGACACACTTATTTTACAGTGGGCGTCAGTGTTTCCAAGGAGCGGGCTTACCGTTTTGAGTTGACTTGCACCTGGGACCGGACGTGCGAAACCCACTGTTCTCTGCCAAAAGTCGTCGGAGTGAAGATGGGGTCGCTTAACTCATGCGAATCATATCTCTTGAAGGAGAGCCACCAAGCTGGATTAGCTCCAGCTGTTCGCGAACACCGGCAGGTGTTTTACGTCGACGTAGAAGTTGCCTCGTGGTGGAACTACCATAGAGGCAGTAACCTGCTGTTTGAGATCGAAATGGACTGGTAATTTTTGGAGCTTAACCCTCTTTCACGCCACATTCGTCCCACCCATTTTGAGATTTTATAAAAGTTCTCGCACTCTGCATACTGCGATTTTGGTATAGGTATTTGAATTAACACAAGTTACTTTCATATAAACTTTATTTGTCAACGTGAGGAGCTACTTCTGCTGAGAAAGTGTTGGACGAAAAATTTCCCCTGAAAATAAATATCGTGCCTTCACATGGGGCTTATGATTCCTTTGTGTTTTATTTATTTTTATCGCATCACGTCTCAAACCTCCATGCCATAACTCCTAGTCCAGTGCTGCTGTTTTGTATACGGCCAGAATGCTTCTTCTTTTAGGAGCGGAGATATCGTGTCCACGGAACAGCGCGGCTCAGGTGTAGACACAGACAAGCCAGTTGGCAGATGAGGGGCAAAGAACCTCAGTTTTTTTGCACTTTCTTATATATCAGCATGCGGTGACAAGCTTTCAACGTGCCCCGCCTTATCACGGTTGAGCATGACCGTGTGCGCACAAGTGAGATGACACTACACCCCTCCCCCTTTTTTTGCACAAAAGCATAGCAAAAAAAGCACTACAAAGAACAGATAATAACATGAAAAATAACGAATGAAAAACAATTCAATCCATCCACCGCAAATTCAATATTCTCTGCCAAGTTCGATAGATACACGAGCACATGTAGCAGGAGGTTTGGTCGCGGGTTAAGTGAAGCCATAACGTTGCGGCTTCATTACTTCGCTACCGTAACGGGTGACATAAGCCCCAGACGTTCCACTGTTTTCTCTTGCAGCCGGAGCGGCAGTAGAAGAGGAGGCTGAAAGAGTGGGGACTGCATGTTCTGTCCGGGAAGTTTCCCCTGACACTCTGCTTACTCCCAGGGGCGCTACAGCTTGCAATGTTCTTGGAACCTCGGGGATTTCACCCTAGAGGTCGTAGCCCTCCTCTGGTTCTCACCTATACAGGATCGATGCACGCCGGTTCGTCTCCAGTTCCAGTCCCGCGTCTGTCCTGGCGACGGACCGCGGCCGAGAAGCCCGTCGTAAAACAGGAGCGCTGACCCACACCCGATTTCCTGCTTGCAACTGTTTCAGCTGTCTAGCCATGTGATGGCTGTCGAAGTTACGCCGCTGCTTCTTTTCTCTGACGGCTTTTTCTCTCCTGACAAAGACTTTTAGATTTGGGTTTTGAACGTTTCAACCGGCTGGGATGCAGCACTAACGTTGAGCGCAAACGTAGGGCATTTTCCCAAGGGACCTGGAGTGTCCGTGTATGCCAACAGCGCCAAGTATGGATCTGCCGACTTCTCAAGTAATCTTTTGACGGTTTTAACTGCGCGCTCCGCAGCACCGTTAGATTGTGGATACCTGGGCATTGACGTAACATCTGTAAACCGGTACGCTTTTGCAAATTCCTTAAATTCTTGTGACGAAAACTAGCTGCCATTATCAGTCAGCAATCTTTCCGGTATGCCATGCCTGGCAAAGGTACTTTTCAGCTGTATTATAACAGCAGTAGAATTGGATGACGCAACCTCCGAAAAGTGCGAAAAGTAGTCGACAAGCGCAAGATAATACCTCTCGTTGAAATAAAACAGGTCCGCTCCTAGTTTCTGCCATGTAAAGGAAGGCGGATTCGAAGGCATCATTGCTTCTGCGCTTTGTACTCTCCGTTTGGCGCACACTAAAGTTTTTGACCGCAGAAACGACCTCTGAACTAATTCCTGGCCACCATACAGATTAGCGAGCTCGAGCGTGACATCTTACCATCCCTGGATGGCCTCCATGCAACGCTGCCTGGACTTCAGCTCTCATCCAGCTCTCATGCCCTGAGGGACGGATTTATTTACAAATACTGCAGGCCCTTCTCGGGCCCATGCAGGAGTGGATACAAAGGATACAATACAGGGGAACAAGTTTGGTACATGTATAATACAAAATAAGAATGCGGTGATTATACATTACAGCGTCATCACATTCTACAAGGTCCTATAAGGTGCGCTCAGTGCGACCAAAAAGGCCTCAACCAACTGTAGACTGTGAAACGAGGAGAAGCATTCCGGCTGTAGAACAGAGCTGCTGGCAGGTAGCATCGCCTTGTTGATCCAGCCGCACTTTATGTAGTTAGATGGGCTACTGACATAACTTATTTGACGATGCCTTGAACAAACGTTGAAACCTCACCAGACGACAACTGCAGGGTAAAACATTTTACACCTTTACGGACGCTAAAAGGTGTTTCTATAATTTACACCCACTGGAGTGCCTTTCTAACAGCCCAGTGTTGGGTATATAACACCTTCGTCACTGTCTACAACGGTGTTATAGCTCGAAACACCCTTCAGTTTGTGTAGTGTGTAGAAAGGGTGTAATAGGGATGCTTAGCAGCGAGCAGACTTTGCCTTTTCAGGCTAATCTTCGCCTTATCCAAAGTTAAAGGAGCTCGCAGCCACGAGTAAAGAACCATCAGTTAACACCATTTGACACACACATACGTTTTTCATCAAACATAAACGAAAGATTTCTCTTGTATTACGAAGCCAAATTCGATGTTTGCCGCATGCAGTTTTTAAAGACCACTTCGATTGTATGCACACCCTCAATATACCGGCTGACCTACACTCAGTAAGCCTTCAGTGACAGCTTCCCATTTTATTAGATCACTTCCTTTTAGTGTGAGATTTATCAGCGTGTTTTGAAGTACCTAGCATACACCCTCTCCCAGCAGTATAAATATGGAATATGCTTTCTGACTACGGACTTCGCTTTTAAGAGGGTTTTCGTATTTGGCGATCAAATTGATATTTGGTTTATCCTCTAAGGCCCGCTGCATTGATGAAATATATTTTAATGAAAATGATTTTATTGACTAGAAAACTAAAGCACAAAAAGTTGAGGAAAAAACGACTGGAGCATACACACGTCACACTTAGCCATAATAAAATTCATATTTTCTAATTTAAGCTTATGTGATACATGAAAAACGTTCCACTGGATGTGACGTAGTAGTACAAATATTGGTTAGCTTCACCTTGATTCGCCTGCCCTCATAAAATTAAAATACGAAGGCAAAGGAAGTGGCAGATGTTCGATCAAGAATCATGCAGAAATCATTGAAATAATAAATGACGCATTCAGAGCAGTGCGTCCTTTGTGCTCTTGGATGTACAATACTTTGTAAAGGCTGGGAACCGATTTTAAAACATCGTGGCCAGTAGCATACACAAAATACACTTGGAAGTGTTCATCAGAGCAAATAGTTTCGATATAATGATGTGATATAACGTTGTGGTATCCCGCGTTTCCAGCAATGCAGCCCAGAAACTTTGGCATCGAAACGAACTACGAGGGGCTCAGTTAGCGAGAATAACAGCCAAAGGAGAGAATGTCAGCAGCTGGCAGAGCTTCTCTCCTTTCTCTCCTTTATCCCCCCCCCCCCGCCCCCCCAGCCGAAGATCTAGAGCACTGAGGAATGAAAAGGGAAGCAAATGTCATTACTATCCTAGCTGCATCACAAAAAGTACAGTCGCGAGCAAAAAATATTAGCACAGATCACTGGCGATCAGAATTGGGATATCTCACCACGCGGCGCTGCGGTTCGCAGAACTGCCTAAAGGGCCGTTTCCATGTTTGCTGCCTAGGGGCGGACGGCAGGAAGTAAGCTTTATCAAGCGTGCACCGCCCGAGCGTTGAAGTGCCGACCCTACGTGACTGCGCATGCGGCATTTATTTTGGTTCGGTTATCATGAGCAAAAATGGCTTCTTTTTATTACTGTTTTTTTTTACATCCGCGATGGTATGTCAAAAGGAACTCGCGGGAACAATAGATGATCGCGCTGCTTTCAGGCAGTAATTTTGTAGGTCCGTGGCAGTCCGCTGAACCCCCCTAAACCTGTAGAATGGGAATGGCCTGGCACTCTAGATATCAGCCTCTTTGCCACACGCAGCGCGACGTGTTGTCATTCCGGCGCTCTGGTGTTCCGTCATGTGTGCTAATCTGTTTTACTCGCGACTGTACGCCAGAAATCACGTGACCAGTTCACCGTCGCGCAGCGCGTCGCCTGCGTGACCCACGTCGACAAAGTCGGCAGAGTAGAGTGCACGTTCAGATTTTTATGTAATCATAGCGTTCCGCGGGTGGCGCAAAGTTTTCACGGCCTACATTGACCATTTGTCTTCACTGTTCCTCGTTAAGTTCATTCAGCATACCCTATTTACTTAACTGATTGTTCTGAAAGCCCGCGAAAGCTTTCTTCGGTAAGACATCGCGCCTCGCGTTTTCGCACTTGGCGATGTGCTCTTTCGTGCATCAGCGCTGGAAAGAAAACGGCAGGGCTGACGGCTTATAATGCCACAAGCGACGGTGACCCGTTGCCTCCCCATGCCGTGGTGCACGACACTTGAAAAGTGTTCGCCGGTGTACTCGCCGAGGGGAAGCCCTCAGAGACCGAAAAAGACGACCCCGATGAGGCTCGCCATGTTGTTTTACTTTGCGCTCCTCCTTTCATGGTGGCTTTCTTGCTTAGTCACGGCAAGGATGGAGAGCAGAGCGCCCCTTCACTCGAGCCCAGCCATGAGCTATCCCGTTAGTCTGGTTAGTCACATGTCCACGGCGCTGCGAACGCGGCGGTCTTTATTCGCATTACCGATCACGTGATGCGTTTTTTTTTTTGCTATTTTATGTATCTCCTAAGCTCGGTGCTCGTGGCTCGGTTGGCTTGGTGAGGCAGCTGAACGAGCGTGTTCTTCGTCACACAGTCGATATAGCACTCGTGACAGTCGGATTTCCGTGGCTCAGGGATGTCGCCTCTGCTTTGCTTGGTTTCTGCAGCCCTAATTATGAATGCTAGGAGGACGTTTACTATCCTTCGATGCTCCCTTCCATGCTTGACGGAAGCAATTGCATCATGCAATCATGTTGTGAAGTCTCATGAACCTGTCGTGCGCGAAATTTCAGGTAAGTAGCGTTTTCCCACATCCTGAGATTAAAATTAGGTATGCTTGCGGTTGTGGAAACTTCAGTAGCGCTTAAGCGATGAACCAGTGTATCCGCACGATAATCAAACACTGTCAAAGCGTTATCAAGGCATGGTGCACCTTATTAGACATGGATTCCGCGGCACGCACGCAGCACGAGACAACTGAACACGTGGCGCTGAAGTTAAATTTTCAGTAGTACTTGAGCTTCACTTCTCGGGACTCTGCATACCCGCCTGAAGCTGAGCCACTGCAGGGTAAATGCGCAGTAGTTGCAGCAGGGTAAATGTGCACGGTGGCTTCAGATCAGTCAACCATGCAGTAACCAAAGGGCCGCCGTTATTGCGACCGGGTCGTAATAACGAATATCCGAGGCAAATTGTTATTGCGACCCGGACATAATAACAAGAGCCGGCCTAAGGCATTATTTTCACCCATGGATTGCTGTATTGAAGTCATGACACGTCGAACGCGAGGGGGCAAAAGACACAGCTTTATTGAGCAGCTCGTATTTAAACCCAGAGTAGGGCGAGGGGGCGAGCGCAGCGCATCGGTTCATGACGCTTATCAGTTGCTCGTTTAAGCCGGCATTGCGCACGCTGCCGGTCGCGCATACGATACATCTTTCTTCTTCCATAACAAAGAACAACGAACGGAGGGAAGTTTGTAAGCACAGGATCAGCTCACTGCACAAGGAATAGTTCAAGACCTTGTTCAAAGTTCCCGCCGTATGCTAAACGACCGGGGCGCTTGACACTGCATCACCATCAGACCTCACTGGTTGCTGCGACGGTTGCTGTTGGTGGTGGTGGTGCGGCTGCTGCTGGCGCTGCTGCGATGCGCTGTTTCCCAAGGCGTCCTCGCTGTCGTCATCAAGTTCACGCTGAAAGGTTTCTTTAGTAGACACCAAATGCTTTCGGTCGCGACGCAGAACTCTTCCGTTCTCTGTGACAACATTGTAGGACCTGGGTTCTGTAGAGCGCTGCACGACCCTTGCCTTTTTGTCCCAGAATAACTTATTCACACGCGCAGTGTCCCTTTGGGACCTATTGAATGCTTGGCAGCGTTGTTCGTAGCTTTCTGCCCTGAAGAATCTCTGCTGGTGACTCGGCTCCTTCCAGCGGAGTTGTCCTGTATGCCAGCAAACCAAGCCAGAAATCTTAATTGGTTTCAGCGGTCTTCTTTAATATTCGTTTTACCACTCGCACCCCCTTTTCTGCGAGGCCATTTGACTGGGGGGTACCTAGGTTTTGAAGTACTGTGGTGAAAATCGTTATCGTTTGCAAATGTGGCAAACTGGTGGCTTGAAAATGGCGGTCCATTGTCTGAACACACTTCCATAGGTATGCCGTACCTCGCGAAGATGGCGCTAGTTACTTGAATGTTCCACCTCTGGAAAGTTCGACAGCGCGTCGTAAACGCAGAGGTAAGGTCTGCCGCCGTAGTAGAAAAATGTCAGTGCCAAATCGATGCCACGGCTGCTCAGGCATTGGACGCATCTTCAGCGGTTCATGTGGCTGGCTTGCGAGTATTTCCTGCAGACCGCACATTTCTGAACAAAATCTTCAATTTCGCTACTCATTCCCGGCCAGAACACCACTTCCCGGGCTATTGCCTTGCTTTTAGTCATACCCAAGTGGCCTTGAATTTTTTTCCAGTATTTCACGCTTCATACAGGTGGGAATAACAACCTTGCATCCCTTTAACAGAATACCCTGGACTTGAGACAGCTCGGCACTAAATGGCTTCAGCTGGCCTTCGACCTTTCCGTCTTTTTCTAGACTCCCGAGTACACTGCTTAGGTATTTATCTTTGCTTGTCTCGGCTGCCAGTCGCGTTAAAGTTCTGTGGCTCATGCGAGACGAAACCACACTCACGGCATACTCTTCTGCATCTTCGCTGTCGATGCCGGCCTTATCGCAATCGACTGAACCCCGGGACAGCATGTCGGCCAGGAAGAGTTGTTTTCCTGGAACAAAAACAATTCTGATGTCATAACGAAGCAGTCGCAGAAAGAAGCGCTGCAGTCTTGGTGGCATGTCACCGATTGCTTTATGTGATGTCGCAATCAAAGGTCGGTGGTCGGTTTCTACGATAACCTTCCGTCTATATGTGAAATGATTGAATCGTTCACATCCATACACAATCGCCATCGTTTCTTTTTCTATTTATGAATGTCGTTGCTGTTTTTCAGTCAGTGCTTTAGACGCTACGCGACCGGCTTCCACTCGTTATCTTGACACTGTAGCAAAACAGTGCCTAAGTCGTTCTGTGATGCATCGCACGATATTTTAGTTTCCTTCGCAGTGTCGAAAAGCGATAGCAGTGGTTGTTTGGCCATGATGTCGCAGAGCTGGTTCCACTCTTTGGCGTGGTTTGCCGTCCATTCAAACATTGTGCCTTGCTTTAGTAAGCTTCGCAGTAGAGCTGTCCTGTGTGCCAGCGACGGCAAAAATTTGGCGAAGTAGTTTGCTACCCCAAGCATTCTTTGCAGACTGCTTGTACTTCGGTTCCGGCATTTGTATCATGGATTGTATCAGGAAGGGACTCGGCCTTACACCTTCACTGCTGATTACGTCGCCAAGAAAGTCTATCTGTTTCACGCCAATTTTGCATTTGGTCGCGGTGAAAGTCAAACCAGCTCGTTCTGCAGCTTCTAGCGCTGATCTCAGTCGTTTGTTGTGCTCGTGCGTTGATGTGCCCCAGACTATGTCGTCGACATATACCCTTATACCACCAGGTAGACCCTCGAAGATTTCATTTAGGATCTTTTGAAAAACATCCGGCGCTGAAGAAATTCCGAAGGGTAGCCTCAGGAAACGGTACCGCCCGAAAGGTGTTGCAGGGGTGCATATTTTTGAAGTTTCCTCGTCTAATGGTATCTGGTGGAAGCCAGATGTTGCATCTTAGCACGTGAAAGTCGTTGCTTCGGCCAGTTCAGCTTCTATGTCTTCTCGCGTCGGCATCTGGTAGTACTCGCTTTTGATACATTCATTAATCTTCCTAGGGTCCATGCAAACCCGGAGCCTTCCATCCTGTTTACGTACTATTACAAGAGAGCTTACCCAGTCTGTGGGCTCCGTCATCTTGGCAATAATTCCGCCCTGTTCCATGTGCTGCAGCTCCTCACGCAGTGGCTCCCGAAGGAAGAGTGGCACCCTTCGCGCTGGCTGTACGACCGGCACGGCGCCATCGCAGAGAACCATATGGTAGCGACGCTGAACGCGACCTGTACCGCTGAACAGATGAAGGAATTCATCCACTATTCCTTCTGTGGCGTCCTGCGACACGCTGCGCACTTGCCGGGAGAGAAGCTAGAGGCTTTCGCACGCTTCAAGTCCTAGTAATGCTTGTCCTTTCCGCACGATGAAAAATTTCAGGACAGCTTTGCGACCGTTTAGCTTCACTTCCGATGTAATTGTGCCAATGTGTTCAATTTTGCTTCCACCGAAGGACCGCAAAGTCGCGCAGCTTGGCTGCAGTGGTGGATTTGGCTGCATTTTGTTGAAGACACTGAGGGGTAGAATATTGGCTTGCGAACCGGTGTCAACTTTCAGGCTCACCGACGAATTGCCAACGTTTTCTTGAACAAGCCAGTCGCACTCCCTGACCTTGCTGCGCAAATTCACACAGCACATCGAATTCCTCCTTTACAACAGCCGGCAAAGTGGTCTCTTCCCTGACAGTTCTGACACGTACGCCCAAAGGCAGGACAGCTCCGCGGTGTGCGTGTCCGTGCGCACCTTCGGCAGTTGTGGGACTGCTGCTCTCGACGAGGGGCAGAGCGCATCTTCTGAACTTTGTTCTCTTGATTATGGTCTTGTTCCCACATTTTTTGATGTGCTGCGGTTGCTGCGGCAGCCTTGTAGATCTGTTCTGCCTTCTGTAGCGTCAGTTTGTTATCTCTTAATAACTTTTCACGTATTTTCTCGTCATTTGTGCCAAAACCAATTAGGTCCCTGGCCATTGAATCGAGTAACACTTCAAAGTTAGAGCCGTGCTTGAGTCTTGAAATCGCGCAAAAAGTGCTCGAATAGTTCGCCTTGTTCTTGCACACGCCTCATGAACAAGTAGCGCTCGTACACTTCATTGCTTTCCGCCTCGCAGTACACGTCAAACTTCTTGACTACTGTGGCGTAGTCCTTGCTGCTTTCGCCTTGGGAGAAAGTGTTAAATACCTCAATGGTTTCTTCACCTGCGGTGTTCAACAGCAGCGCAGTTTTCTTTGCCACTGGTCGCGGCTTTTCGGCGGGTTCTGTCGCCGTCAGGAATAGCTCGATCTTCTGCTTGAACAATTGCCAGTTCTTTGCAATGTCCCCTTTGAGGCGAAGTGCATCCGGTGGCCGTAGGAAATCCATCCCGCCGCTTGTTTCCTTGCTCTGTGCAGATGTTCCAAGAAGTGGGCGTCAACGTCGGCCACTTCTGACACCATGTACCGAAGTCATGACACGTCGAATGCCAGAGGGCCAAAGACGCAGCTTTATTGAGCAGCGCGTATTTATACCCAGAGTAGGGCGAGGGGGCGAGCGCAGCGCATCGGTTCACGATGCTTATCAGTTGCCCGTTTAAGCCGGCATTGCGCACGCTGCCCGTCGCGCATACGATAGAACTGCCTTGGCTTCGTTTATTGTTGTCGGATGTGATCTGATCCTGGTTGGGCCGGCGTTTTTGCATCATTTGCTTGTTTGATCCGGCTCTGTCAATGCCTGGACCTGTGGTTTCGGTGTCGCGCCTAGATTTTAGGCGGTGTGGTTAAGTTCCCTACGGTCATGCAGGCGTTTTGCATCATTCTTACCACCTATATGTGACCTTGGCTTTTGCGTGACACGTTGTGATAACATATATTTGTATGCACCAAGCAGAAGGGCCCCATCTCTGTATTCGAGCCGCTGCCATGACGGACGTTTGCCTGTTCTGCTTTAGGAGACCTAGCAATGGCTGATGGTCTGTGATGAGCGGGAACTCTCGCCCAAGGAAATAGTCTCGAAAACGGTGCACACCGAAAACCAAAGCTAACGCCTCCCGCTCAATATGAGAATAATTCCTTTCTGCTGCGGTTAACAAGCGCGAGCGAAAACCGATAGGACGATGTTCACCATCTATGCGATGGGAAAGTGCTGCCCCAATACCATATGGTGATGTATCGCATTCTAAAAATTGCTCTTTTCTGGGGTCGAAGTGCGTCAGCACCGGGGCTGTGGACAGCGCTGCCTGCGCGAAGCGAAATGCATTTTTTTCCTTAGAACTCCACACCCACTTAGAACCCTTTTCGAGCAACCGGTACAAGGCGGCTAGCCAAGTAGACATGTCAGGCAAAACCTTGTGGTAGAACGTTATCATGCCCAGAAAAGAGCGCATCTCGCTCGCATTTTGGTGAGAGGGAGCTAATCTGATGGCATCCACGTTTTTTTTTCAGTCGTATGCAGTCCGTCCGCATCAATACGGTGACCCAGATAAGTGACATACGTCTCGTGAAATTAACACTTGTCAGCACGCAACTTGACGCCATGCGCACGGAAGCGCTCAAGAACCGCCCTGAGGTGGTTGCTTTCGCCCTCGGGATTTTCAGCAATCAGAACGTCATCTGGTCAAATGTTTAGGGGAATCCCCCAAGGTGGAGTAAATTTGTAATAAGGGAGTAATTACTCATTGGCATCCACCCAACCGCAGCCATGCGGCTACAAAGGAAAGCTATACAGCTTTCTCAGTAACTTCGTAGTTAAAGAAAAATTCGTCCTGGTTTGGACTAGGACGAATTTTTCTTTAACTACGAAGTTTCTGAGAAAGCTGTATAGCTTTCCTTTGTAGCCGTATGGCTGCGCTTGGGTGGATGCCAATGAGTAATTACTCCCTTATTAGAACGTCATCTAAGTACGCTTGTAGCCCCGGCAAGCCTTGCAGAACCATTTCGATACGCCTCTGGAATTTGGCCGGTGAATAAGCAATTCCAAAAGGCAAGCGATTGAAATAAAACAACCGTTTGTGGGTGTTGATAACTGCCAAATGGCGGGATTGATCGTCTAGCTCAATCTGATTGTATGCATCCCTTAAGTCCAAAATGCTGAATCGCTGTGCTCCTCCCAATTGAGCAAAAATATAATCTAATTGGCGGTACCAACTGTTCATTGATCGTCACTGACCATAGCTGGGCTGCACTAACATCGCTGTCACTATCTGCCTGCGGTGTGACGTTAACCGAACGGTTTTTCTCCTTTTGGCACATTCGAGCCAAGTGACCTTGTCTGCCACAACTGTAGCAGCGCCGATGACGCATTGAGCAGGCGGCATTATCATGACCACTGTTTCCGCAACGCTCGCACTGCTTGCCACTCGTGTTCCGTTTCGCGGGCCAACGCCGCGGCACCTTTAATGTCAGCACGTCAGTGGAGTCTTCTTCGTGGCTTATCGTCCGAGAATCAAGGTCTGAACTTTCTGACGTTAACGCAAGTGCTGTTGCTTCTGCTAAGGTAAGATCCTTCTTTGCCAGCAACTGCTTTTGCAGGTTCATCGAGCGGACGCCACATACGATGCGATCTCTCAACATCATATCAAGCGTTGTTCCGAAATTCCAGTTCTGAGCAATGCGTCGCAATTCGGCAATGAAAGCTTGTACTGGCTCCCCTTCGTGCTGTTGCCGGTGAAAGAACTTGAAGCTTTCGGAAATTTCGTTCGGCGTAGGGTCGTAGTACTTGTTTAAGTCATCTACAACTGACTGATAGCTCAACAAGTTTGGCTTCTGTGGGGCGACTTCTCCGCAAAGAATGTCAATGGTTCTTGACCCAAGCGCGGCAACTAGCAAGGCTCTTTTCTTGGCATCGTCAATTACTTGGTTAGCTTCGAAATAGGCTTCAACTTTGACGAGGTAAGATTGCCACTTACCGTTCCCGTCGTCGAACTCTGGCCGGTGGTGGCCCATGGCTGCAGGAAGGTCCGATGCATGGATGCTATCGACAGACCGTTGTGTCAGAGGAATCCTCGTCATAGAGTAATATAGAAGTAAAGAGCGGACACTCCCGTAGGCCCCAGCGGCCGACTTTTGTGCACAGCGCACCTAGCGGACCCGGGGAAACGCACTGGCCTCAGAGATGATAGCATAAACAGGAATCTTGGAGGCTCTACTTTCATTGCGTCTTGTGCGTTCTGCACTCTGGCGGAGGAGGCGGTGTCACATTGCCCAGCTGAGCAGCCGGCCACCAGCGTGACGATTACGGAGCACGCAACGATTATCCAGGTTTCGACGTGCAACGCTCGTCAAAAGCGTTTGGCTTTGATCGCTTGCCTGGACGCCGCGGCGAACACGTCACCCACAAGCCGCAAAGGCGTTATGCCACGCATCGCGTGCGCTTGGCAAGCGGCAGTGAACCTAATACGTGCATTCTGTCAGGGTGACAATGAGCGCATCAGTCACTCCGCAGAAGGAAGCCAAGACATGCCAAGACCATACTCTTTTTCTTTTTTTTATTTGCACGTTCAGTGCCATCTGGCGGAAACGGGGAAGCGCCGAACTCGGCCGCGAAAGGGCCCGAGTGTCCGCTCTTTACTTTTATGTTACTCTATGTCCTCGTCGCCACTGTTACAAACGGGCCGGCGGCTGGCGGACGCCTGCCAACGGGTCGGCGGCGGAGCCCGCTAGAACAAAACGAGGTTTATTTCGTGGCTTGGGTTTTTATAGCCAGTCAAAGAAAACGAGAAGGAAAGGAAAGGAAAGCTGTGCTTGGCCGCAACGCTGCGTGATAAGATGAGCAGGGCGAAAGAGGGCACACGTGGCGCTGACGAAGCAGTTAGCTGTTCGCAGCACTTTCTCAGTAGGAAACTTTCCCCTGCATTCCAAGGTTGACCGTACCATGCGTCTTCCTCTCAGTCGACTGTCGCGTTCGTTCAACAAGCCAAGCTAAGCCAAGCACTGCATATGTTTGGCTGGCGGTGGCCGGTGGTTGTTTTTGGGCGGACGTGGTCTAAGCCGGCGTACGCCAGCCTTTGCGCCACTTACGTCGTTCCAGTCTTCGTCCCATGCGCAACCACAGGAACCCTGAACTGTTTTTGCGGACGACTTACCCCGACAACGCTTCACCGCGGTTCCTGTAGTGGCCCTTCTTCCTACCGGATGCCCTCGTGGGGCTGCAAAACACCACGGCGGCCATGTCGATACGTCTCTCGATACGATCCCATGCCTCTGCAGTGGTTCCCAGCGCACTCTTCTGCGTCGCCGGATTTCGTTCGTGCTGTGCTCCGCGAGCACCTTAGCGTGCCAGCTCGAGCTTCTACCTGCTTCAGCCATCGTCGCCTGGATTATCGCCCTGTGGTGTTGTTCCCAGGAGGAACCTTTGGCGTGCGCGCCTTTCGCGCTCCTTTCCGTTTCATGCGCGCCTAAGTGCACCCGTTTTCATAACCTCAGTTCCTCATCGGCTGCTGCATGTGCTTGGCTTCATCTGCTTTGCGCTCACTTGGATACACTGCTTGCTAGTGTTGTTGGCAGTACCGCACACTCGGTGCATCCTATCATGTAGCGCATCAAGGCAGTACGTGATCCAACAGTCGGCGTTGACTGGCGGCCCGGAGCAGAACGCGCGTGAATCGTTTACGTGAAAATTTGCGACGTGATAAATTAACACTTATGTTGCTGGCATTCGAACCCCCCGTGTAGTTGCGTCGTTCCACTGGCGGGGAGGCTTGCAAAAGGAATGACGAGATGCTGAGATGCTGCATGAGTGATAGTGCTTATTTCATTGCTTGCTCAGAGACAGCGTTTGTTGCAAGTAAACAGTAGCCGCTATTTTTCATTGTTAAAGTAGCACCATCAGGCAGCATGCATTGTCATTTTTACTCTTGAATGACGGAAAGACAGCATTGCCCTCATTTTTTTTTGGTTGCTTGCACAGCATGCATTGTTGTGCCTACAGATTGCACTCTTGCATGTTTTTGCATTCTCCCGGGAAAATTTTAGGCAGGAAATTTCAACGGAACCATGTATGGACCTGAAGTGCTCACTATTATTGTAGCAGTATTTATTTGCTCAGCTAAATATCAAATCTGCATATTTCAAAGCATGTTTAGCATCTTGTCTGCAAAGACTTGCTTCAAGGAGGACTCGGAGGTTTCACACCTCTGCTTAGTCTTGGAAGTAACAAGCATCACTGATAAGAATACTCATTACAGACATGTTCGGCAAGTACCGTCTGTGCGGAATGAAACGCAAACACACATAGGCCATATTTTTGTACTTTGCAGCGGGATATTGATTTACTAAGGGCTTGTAAATGTGTACTTCGGTAGATACCTTACCCTGAAACATGAAATGGCCTGGCTCTATCCTGCAGCTGAAAGCACACAGGCAAACTATTTTCTATTATTCATAGGCATGGCTCATATTTCATTCCAGCCTGACTGTACACTACTCTACCAGCAGGTACCCCAACTGAAGCAGGCACTGTCTTGAGGAAAATGCGGCGCATGTTTTACAAGGGTGTGTGAAACAATGTGCAGCTACTAAGATTTGTTCCTACATCTATTTTTCTGCTAATATTGAACTAGTAGAATCTGACCTGATAGTCAACATAATGATCAGTTTGTCTCCCACTAGGAAGGCACAAGCATCACGCCCATGGCTAATTCACTGCCCTTCACCCCTGTTCTGGTTTCACTCCTTCAGTTATGGTATTAATAACTTCAAATTTTGGTACAAGGATATACGAGACCACATTTCGGCTAAATATGGTTAATAAGAGTCTTCCACTCAGTACAGTGATGCGGTTGTTCATGTACATCTTTGCTGGTGTCTTAATTTTGCTTTATGCAAGCCTTGCCTGCCTATTGTATCCTATGTCCTCCTATGCTATCTTCCTTCCTCCTGACCCTCTCTTCGGCCATTTCACCTCTTTCTTTTGCACTTGCTGTTCGTCAGGTGCCTGCTATGCGAATGACAGGCAACACTAGGTCCCTTACTTTATTTCCATGAACTCTTCACTGCTACTACTAATGATGATAGTACTATATCAGTATTTTTATGATAATGGGTAAGGTAGTCAGCTAAGCCGATGGTAGCTGTTTTGAATATCACACATATCTTGCATGCCATAGATTAATATATTCATATTTACAGGACCCTAAATTTCTTTCGGTACACACATTTAGCCATAGACATTTTATGCTTTCTTTCTAGTTTTGTCCACTCAAACTAAGACTGCTTTTTGTGTTTCAGGTAAAATATACAATGAGTGTTTCTCTGTCTTATGAGCATGAAGCAATATTTATGGATCCATGACCTTTTCTTGGAAATGACACGCCTTCTTTTGCCTTATTATGTGCTGAGCCTACGGCGTGAAGAGGCAAATGTGATTACTTGGATTTGTGCAGAGGTGAGTCATCACACCCAGCCTCTTTTTTTCTGCAACGTGCGTAGGGTATTAACAAACCATTGTTTAGTGCTTCTTTCACCGTTTTTTAGTGCTCCGGTATGGTGAATAGATGTGGTATTTCGGCTATAGCATGTCAATAAAGGCGTATATCACATAATAAAGGCCTATGACTAGCTGCACTTTACTATTTTCCATGTTCCTCTTTTACTGCTTTTTCAGACTTGGTTTTTCTTTTTAAACGAGTATAGGACTTTCGATATTTCTCATGCGTTTTCTGGCTTCAGCGAGCTAGTACTAAATAGCGCTGTTCTGCACAATAATTATTTCAATTAAGCGCAGCTGTATCTATATTAAAGATTTTATGCAGGGACAAGAAGGCGTCTTGCATTTTTATTCGCACCTCCTCAGTAGCACAGACAATATGAAAAAAATAATTTTAATTTTATTTATTTTATACTGCAAGACGTCATATAGAGAGCAAAGCTATCAAAACTGAATGCAAAATGTGCACAGTTCATGAACACTTGCAGAGGCTTGTGAACAAAGACCAAAGGAATTTTTCCTTTATGCAGAGTGGAATATTTACATTTTTTGGCAAAATTAGATTGTGGTTGGAGAATGAAGTTCCATGTTAGAAGATGAAACCACCTGCCGTATTGCACACGGTCGTCCACTCGCAATGCAAACACGCGAGCGCATGGCTGTGCTCTTTGAAAGGCTCTTTGGAAGGCCATTGAAACAAAGTGGCAGATGAGGTGAAACACCACATCCAACTCCTTCTCCAAGAGACCGACTGCGGTGATGGGCGGCTTTGTCGCTTGCAGTGGCCCTTTGAAAAGAGCGGCCATGTGTTTGCAGTAAGAGTGGATGACCATTTACATTTTGGATGCTACAGTGCTTACTCTTGCATCCATCCAAAAACGTACATGCAGGTTATCTGGCTAGCCTCCTTCCTTGACGTCAGATTTCTGGAAATAATACTTGCCTATGTCAGATTTATTTCTATCACAATTTAAAAGAATGTATTACATAAACCAAATCTTGTGACCATATATGACAAAATTGAAAGGGGGATTGATCATTTGTATTCTTTAGTCTAGGGCAGTAAAATGTCATCTACCTAGTGCAAAGTAAGATTAAATATGACCAGTCGAACAAAACAAACTGCAATTTCTGAGAGGGAAAATTTTGACTGAAATACTGGAGTGGCTTCACATGATGAAGACATTGACAGGTGTGCACTCAAAAGTACCCATATTCGGGACGGCATGAGAATTGGCAGACAGCTCTTCAAGCAATTGGTGAGTACCTTGGTGCTCTGCTTCTGCTGTTTCGTATGTGGCCAACTTTTGTTTTTCACCTAATAAGAGTGCATCTCTTAGAAGATATCAGCAAAAATTGAGGAGCATTTTGATATTCTTGCATGAGATGCCATGTGAGAACTTGAAAATAATGATATCTCGTATGTATACTTCACTGCTGAATACACTAAGCATGGTTTGATAGCCGAGTTCCTCTGACGTATGAGAAAAAATTTAGGGGCACTTTGTCGACCTAGAAGGCGAAAGCCTTCAGCGCGGTGTTGCTGCTTGTGCCACTGATGTGTGGTTAAGATGTTAATTAAGTACACAATTGTTTGTGAATATTAAATGCTGGAGACACTGGAGGGCATTTGGGAGGCATCCGTCTGTTTCGACGCCTTTCTGCACACACTGTCCAGCGTCTTGGACAACCAGACCTACATATGCGTTGGCAGGAAGTAGCGTAACGATTAGCATGCTCGGCTTCGGAACGGAAGGATGGTGGTTCGAATCCCATCAGGATCAGATATTTTTTATGGTGTGACTAGAAAAAGCGTGACACCTCTGCTGACAACCTTCGTTCGACAACGATAAGGTATTAAAGGCTTTCGCTTTAAAATAGCCAGGTTGCTACACAATGTGTGGAACAACAGCCCTTTGTAGCACTTTCAGGCTTTGGGAAGCGGAGAATGAATCCAATATTTACTCTAAGAATTTCTAGCAAATGGCACAAAACCACATGACTAGGAAGAAATAGTTGACACAACACACTGACTCGAATGACACCATGTGCTTGAAGGACCTTATTAAGCGGCCCGTTATGTTGCTCAAAAACAAGGTCGCTTAGGATGGCTGTCAAAGATGAGCTGATGCAGGTGCCTTCTTTCTGTCCCTAGTACTCACTGCAGAACGCAATGAACAAGCAGCAAAGGTGGCAGCTGAGCGTGGCCAGACTCTTGCGCTTCCCTCCGCAAGCAAGCTGGAAGGGCAGTCCTGCAAAATCTTTTATGCTTTCGCTCGCAACATACATTGTCGCAGCACGTGGCGAGGAAAGGTACACATCCTTGACTTCAATGACAGTGTTTTCACAGGTCCCAGAAACAGATCATTTGAGGTATTCTGATACATATACAGGGCGTCTCATGAGGAATGAATTCTCAGGCTTCAGAACTGGTAGTGCTGTTCACAGAAACTGTCCCACTGTCCCAGTGTTTGTTGCCACATGGACCTTTTCGAAATATTGACCCAGAAAGGCGAGCCTTCCTTACGTATTTTGTGAAAAAAAGGCCTAAGACGCGAGTCTTTCTGCCTCTACATGAGTGCTGAAAAGCTTGTGAGGGAGATGTTTTGCTTATTGGAAGGGTTTTCCAAAAAGGCAAAAAAGAGACTGTGAAGCTGCGCGAAGCAGCAGGAATAAAGACCATTTCACGGCTGATGAAGCAGCAGAAAGGCTCAATACCTAGGCCTTTTTTCTCCCCATACACATAAGGACACCTCAACTTTTTGGCACATTTCGGAAAGGTGCGCATGGCAACGGCCTTCGGTTAAATTTCTGCAAAGAGCCCGTTCTGAAAACTTGCGAATATGTTCCTTGTAAGGTGTACACCGCAGACTTATCGGAATACCTCAATGAGCAGTGACCGGTATCTGTGACTCCGTTTTCATTTGAAATCAGGGATCTGTACATTTTCTTCGACATGCTGAGATAATGGAAGCTGTGAGCGAAAGCATAAGATTTGGGGAAAGTGGGCTTCCACATTACTTGTGGGCATGTTTTTGGCCATACTAAGATGCTGCCAGTGTTAATTGCTCACTAAGATTTGCAATGACTACTATGGATAGCAAGAAGGCATCTCGATTGAATTCTTTTGGCACCCACCCTGAGCTACCTTCTTTTCGGCAGCTCAGGGCATTCATGCGCACAGTGTTGTTCGGGCAAGCGCACTGTGTCTTTCTTCCTGGTCCTGTGGTTTTTACTTTCTTTCCTGTAATGAATAATGAATTTTAGTTCTCAGTAAATAGTTTCTACAAGGTCCTACAAAAGCCGTTTGGTCAATAGTTGATGGTTTGAATGTGTTTGCCAAATTTATTTGCTAAGTAAGGACTTTTTTATGCTTTTCAGATGAATGTGACGGCAATTTGCCGAGGTCAAAAAAATAAAACGTGTACCTGTACTCATCCAAACACTCTCTATGTACGCAATATGCAATGTGCATAAAAGAATAGCTTGTACTAGTGCTTCATTTCTTCAGCACGTGGACAGCTACTGTGCATGCTTGAACGTGACTCAGACACATTGATCAGTCACACAAACTAAAACTCTGGATGCGGTTCGCAGCTTATATTCAACATAAAACTCTAAATCATCATTCTGGCCGCAGCATGCATTAGCAGTGTCAGTATGTCTGCAAAGGCTTGCCAGTACGGTCATTTGGGACCACGCACAGCTCCTGTAACGTTTTGTCCAAACATTTAGCGACAAGCCGCATCACTTGAATACATGGAGAAGGGTCCGAGAGAGGTTAAACTAAAAAATACGTAAACCATTTTTGCGGTTGGCTTACGTACTAAACTGTACGTAATTTCCGTGATTAAGAACACTGAGTCAGTCTGAATGACTTGCCGTATTTCTCAAATGTCCATTTTATGAATTACAGAAAGTGGTCGACAACGCATTGCCTCCAGGTTTCTACGTAAACTTGAGCAAATTTTTTTTACAGTGTGTGGCACTGCTGGCTGCAGCGGAAAAACTGTTAGCACCGAGGTGCATTGCTGATGATCACTGCTTGGCTCAACAGAGGTTCATGCACGAAATAAAAAGATCCGCTTACTTTCTAGCGCACACGCGAAACTCGTATAAAAATGCTTCGAAGCCAAATACGCGCGTAAACGGTGACACGTCCACTGCCTCCACGCATTTCTACGTACTGTGAGCAAAGGTGCCGACGCCTCCAATCGTAAATCAACCAGCGTTCTGCCCACATATGAAACGCTGTACCGTACTGGAAGTTCCGGCATGGAGGTCTGAGACGTAAAACGATAGAAATAAAAAACAGAGAAAATAGTAATTTCGATGAACTGGTAAGCCTGAAATGAAGGCGTATGATTTATTTGCACACGGAATTTTTCATGCAACATCTGTCAGCTGAAGAAGCTTCTCATGTGAACAGACGAATGACCCTGGACACCACTTCGGCTAATCAAAGAATTACAGAGAAGCAAAGGTATAACGAATAAGAAAATTTAGAGTGTTCGAACCAGCTATGGTTGCACGGATGCGGCGTGAAGAATTTAGTTACGATACAAAAATTATCGGTCCATTTCGATCTCAAACAGCAGGTTACCGTCGCTTGAGTAGTTCCACCACGAGGGCCATTCTACGTCGATGTAAAACACCTGCCGGTGTTCGCGAACAGCTGGAGCTAATCCAGCTTGGTTCTCCTTCAAGAGATATGATTCGGGTGATTTAGGCGACCCCATCTTGATTCGGACGACTTTTGGCACAGTACAGTGGGCTTCGCACGTCAGGTCCCAGGTGCAAGTCAACTCCAAACGGTCAGCCCCCTCCTTGGAAACGGCGACGCGCACTGTAAAATAAGTGTGTCGATTGTGCCATGCCGTGACAACCGTAAAGGGACCGCTGCTGCTACCCTCGAGCGCCCAGTGCTCCGTTAAAGCGTCGGCATTCGTCACAGTCAACAGGTAACTCAATCCCTTGTTCTCCGTCTTGCCCAGAGGGTACGAATCGGCACGACTTTCAGTCATCTTTTCCATCCTCGCTGAAGGAATGCGCATCGGCTCGGTTGGGTGAGCCATGCGTACCACTGCGCACTGACGTATGTCTTCCAGACAGCCCAGCGCGCCGCTGACCATGAGATCCAACTTCCGGAGGATGTGCTTCTTTTCCCATCGCCACGAAAAAGACGGTCCGCTGGGCCCCGCCTCGCCAGAAGCTCCCCTTTCTTCCTCCCCGGAAAACTCCGGCACTGAGGAGGCACGCATCCGCTGCTCCGTACCCAGCACTTCGTCGAAAGCCGCCGAGAACTTGCCAAGAACGCGCGTCAGCTTCGCGTTCAGCGTCTCCAGATTCCCCGAGAGAGCGGCTGTGATCTCCTGCAGTCTCGCTTCGTGTTCTCTAGCGTGTTCCGTGAGCTCGTTGACCTGAGTCTGAAGAGCTGGCAGTTGCTCCTGCTCCCTCAAGATGGCCTTGATTTCGCTCAGCTCATCACTAATACCATGAGTGCCGTCTCGTGGTGGTTCCTTGTGCGTTGCTGAGGAAGACGGAACATCTGGGCATCCACCTAAGCAGTGTGTCGGCAGGGAGGTACTCAGAACCTTCTGGCCGCACCGTGGACAGGGAACTGCGTGGAAGCTGCATTCGTCCTCGTAGTGGCGGAGAACTACCGGCAGGATGCCCACGAAGTCACAGCCGTGGGCTTTATTCCAGCAGTGCGCCTGAAAATAAAAATTACAAAAAAGACTATTCAGGGGCATTTTCAGGCAGGTTAGTGTAAGGAAACGCTAGGTAGAACACGAGAACTGCTTATACTGGCTGTTCAAGCGAAGGTGAAGCAGAATTCACTTTTGAAGGGGCTTTTCTAGATATTGAGTGTGGTTCTGCGATGTTTCAATACAAGCGTTGGCGGACATCAAAACCAGGTGAAAAATGGAGACAAGTAGGCTAATTTAACTTTTTCACTATTACAGTTTGGCACCTGGGAGCAACTTCGAAATTTTCACCTTGGCCATTAATGGCAACTATGTTATAAAATTTTCAAAAAGATAACCAGCCAATACTTAGCTTCGCTGGCCATCGCATTAATTTTCCGCGAGAGTCATTTACTGCACTCTATGGAGTGCTGCGTAATTTTGCAGCTTCTTTCTTTACTTCTTTTCACAGTGCTAATCAACTCCAGGTATGAACAAGGCCACGATTCGCGAACATTAGGCAAATACACTTCTTAATGATCGTCAGTGGCTTTCATGCGTCAGAAGCGAGCCGCAGGCCCAAGTAGCGCATGTTTTTTACGGACGTATTGCGTCTCTGATGCGTTAAAGTCGCCCATAACCAGCAGCGCGTCGTTCATGTACGGCTGCAGGCAGCCCCGGATCATGTTGCCAACCTCCTAGAAGTATTCCTTGAAGAATGCAGTTGGCAATAAGCAATCGCAAGCTACCTCCTTGTGGACCATGAGCCTCGGAGCGTAACCACGTTTTCGAAATTCGGTAAATGTGATATCGCTGTTACCAATGGCCTCCTACCAAACTATAAGTGCATCCGAGCGCCTAACTGTTAAGTATTAAAAATTATTAGTGAATTTTATGAGTCACACCTTTCTTATGTCCACCAACGATGGCATTACAGTGTCGCACAAGGCAACGCTATAGCTCGGAAAGCTCACTTCAAGAAATGTAGTTCATTTTCCTCAAACAACCTTCACATGACGTGTTCACGAAGTAACCATCCTTTCAGCAACAGTTCATGATCTGTATCGTCGTCATCAGTCTGCTTAACTACACTGCATACGCTTTTCTTCTCTGGGAATAAGTTCCGTTGCCTACCCGGTGCATCAGTTATCGCTTGATTGGTTGGGTATTTCATTTCAAGGATTAAAAACCGGAAGTATTCAGTAGCAGCATTCTCAGTAGTGCCGCTCTAAAAGCATTTATAGAAAAATATAACACAAAGATAGAGGGAGCCCGGACCAAACGAGCTTTGCGGGGTTAATACAAAATGAAGATAACGGGAAACAATCAATACGCAAAAAAGTAAAAAAGAAAGACATTTTTGTTAACAAAACAGGAGACATGACCACAGATAAAATCGCGAAGTCATCGTTCGAAAATACAAAGAGGTACAAAAATAAACGAAAAGTGACGAATATGCATTTACATTGCATCACATTATCACCTTTTGGGTATCCGTCGAAACGCGGCCTCTGAGGCCAGGAATGGACGTGGGAGTACCGGCTTAGTAGAACAGTGCCCTAACCATTGATTAGCCGCGCAGAGGACGCAAAGAGCGATTCTATTCAAGCCCTCCCTCCTCTGCACAGCTAAGCCAGCAGACGCCTCTCGTGAGTTGACGTCCTTGATTGCACATTTCGACATTTGACTTCTTGGCGACGGTGAAAAACTTTTATTGCTCTTAAAAGAGAACTATGTGGAGGCATGTATGGGCAGGTGCTTAAGAGTCCGGCCCTTACAAGTACTAGGCGGGGTCCCTAGCACGGAACGTCATCAGCTGGAGCACGGCAGAAGAAATCAGGTTAGGTGCGTGGGCACAGCAACCGAGCGCTGGACTAATAAGCTACAGTGTAACTAATAACAGTCTAACTACAGTGTAACTACTGTGTAGCTACAGTGTAACTAATAAGCTACAGTTCCATGCATTGCAATATGCGCTGGGTGTGTTGGTTCTAGTGAAAAAAAAATTTCTTTCAGTACACTCCTAATCGTCCATTTTACCGCGGCAGCGAAAGAGTTAACAGGGGATAATGCCGTCTTATTATCGACGACTCAAGTTACTTGCGTTGTCTCTCACAAACAATCTGAAACAATATGGCAAACAACTTGTCAGTGTCAACCTCGCCAGTAAAGACTGAAATCTCAATTAATCTCTTCGTTAACATAGTGAATATAAGTAGTGCATTCCGGTGGGCTGCTCAGAGCCCGGCTTCGAAGCGGCTACGAGGGCGTCGGAACGCAGCGGTGCCTGACGCTCGTCCTATCAGTGCCTGTTCTGTTGACAAGCCGTATCATCCCACGGCCGAGAGAAAGAACGCGGTATAGTTGGCATGGTCCGCAAGCCCTGACGTCATCGAGTCCTTGATCTTGGTCTATGTACAGGAGGAGGAGGCAAGGCGTCAAATTGGCGGCCGGACATCTGTGGTGGCTTGCCCGGCACCGACATTCGTTCCCTTTTGTTGCGAAAGGAGCACTACGCTAATCGCCGAGCTATTTAGCGCAGCTCTGCAAAGGCCAAGCTGCGCATGCGCGAGCAGCGGGTGACGTCACACGGCGCACAGTTGGCGAGCCGAAGCCGCCGCCGCGCGTCCTCCATCGCCTCGCCGACTGTGTCCCTCTCTCTCTCTCTCCCTCTCTAATGCGCAGTAGCGATTCCGCATCGCCATCTGCGTGCTTTGTTGTGTATATGAAATTTGCAGTGGCTTAGCTCTGCTATGCCAGGATATACGTAACGGGAGGTGAGGGCGAAGTGTCCACATCTCGGTGGACACCTGAACCAAAGGTAAGGCGCATAACTGCCCTCTTGGAACAATGGGTACCTCAACCATGCTTCCAGCTAGGTGGCGGTAGTGACAGGTTTGCGCTGTATGCGTTGGCATTGACAACGTAGTGGCAGAAACGCGGCGCTGAAGCCATAGGCGTTCATTGTGTTCATTGGCGTTGACCACGTTCTACACTCCGTTCATTTCAAGGAAAATAAGTGCGCATAATGGCTCCCTCGGTCAGTCGACGCCTGATGCGTGCTTATAGGTACGTGCAGTGGAGAGATGTCCTCATCCCAGATACGCATATGCTTTCAGTGCATGATCACACCTGCTCAAATATTTCACTAATAAGGAGAGGTTAATCAAGATGCACAAATTTGTGCTTGTGGCGCATTTTGGAAAGACGAGTTAGTGTTGTTATTTTTTTAAATACCTTGAGTCAGATTACCTCTAACGGATCTAACTGCAGTAACCGTCACTCGATCTATACCTCGTCATCGTGAATTATTTATTAATGATACTGTATTATATGCAATATTGTTACGTACTCATCTGGCACTGAGCACGTGTGGAGCGTTCATTTAAGAGGTTTAGTGACGGGACAGAGAGCTCAACCCGCAACCCGGCCACGCCAACCAGCTTCTTTTTCCTCTACGCCTCCGATCTCTTCCGTTTCGTCGTCGACACAAAGCACGCTACAATATAATACTAGAGCGGGTTACGTAGAACAGCTTATTGTCTAAGTTTTGAAATTCTAATCGAGGTCATTTTCGTTTACATCGAGAAAATAATTTGTGAAATCGAGCTCTCGCGCCGAATTTTGCGTCGTCTCAACGCCTCTTCACCGCAGACCGCGGCACCTGGCATGGCACGACACTTTTCACCAGATAACCACTGCAGTGTGCCATCGCTCGCTGTCGCGCATATTTGGGGCTGTAGATGAAGGAGATATCGCGTGACATTCGCCGGCCGGTGCGCAATAAAAGAGCTCGTTTCCGAAGTTCGAACCGGGCCGCTTTGGTGCGGGGCAGCCAAGAGAAGAAAAACGAGGGTAGGCAGCGCGCTGTCTCGCATGGACCACGAGGAGGGGACGGCCCGCCGGCATGGCAGGCGCATCACAAGTGCTTTCCTTTATGGCCGAATAGTATAGCGGACAGCGCGCACCTCGGAGCGCACGTGACGGTGCGGAGTGCGCACCGCTGCGGCAACGCTGGCGGGGAGGTGGTGGTGGTGGCAAAAACATGTATTAAAAAGGGACAGGAGGTATGTTTGGATCAGCCCTTAAGGAACTGATCCTTACAAACACTAGGTGGAGGTCCATAGTTTGGGACCCCAGTGGCGGTGGCTGCCGCCCGGGCGCGCCCGACTAAGGCTTGTTGAGCCTGTAAGTCGTGGCAGCCGAGCAGGGTCGCCTCCCAGTCCTCCCGGGTTGGGTTGGGAATGGGGGAATAGCCGGGTTGGAGGGGCAGGCCCACACCATGTGATAGGTGTCACAAGACACCGCACTACAGTGCGGGCAGTCGAAATGTTTTAGTGCTGCCGGGCACAGCAATGTATTTGTGAAGAGGCGGAGAAGGAGCCGCTCATCCGCCTTCTTGAGGCCTTTACATGGGCTAGGGTAAAGGCGATGGCTATCTTGATAGTAGGTTGTGATATCTTTGAACGTGTAGATCGGATTAAAATCGGGTTCCTGATCGGGTGGGGAGGAGAAAACAACCTGGTGAGAGAGCGCACGGGCGGCTGCGTCTGCTGCCTCGTTTCCTGCCAACCCCTGATGAGCAGGGGCCCGTATAAGGTAACGGTGTGCGGGGTCCGTATCCCGTATGCAATTTTGGTAGATTCGATAGGCTAGGAAAGGAGTGCAGCCTTGTTCAACGTTCCGACAGGACCCTCGCGAGTCGGTGATTATGTATTTTGAATCGGAATGTGAGGCCGCGAGAGCAATCGCGACCTCTTCTGGCGGGGAGCGCGGCCCGCTCAAGCCTGTGTCGCTTGAATGAAGGTGCTTCGACAGCGGAGAGGATCCTATTAAGGCGGAAACTTGGGCTAGTTGGAAAGCGTTTGGAATCATATTTGCTAGCGCTTAGTGAACACACGGGTCAAGAACAAAAATACACACATAGCGCTTGTGTGTGTGTTTCCTCTCTTTTTTGTCCGTGTCTTTGTTTGCGCTATAATATTTCTAATTCAATATGAACTACCAACTCGCCCAACAGGAAGTTTTAATGAAAAATACACAAGTCATACGCTAGTCTTCAACTGCCGTTTATTCGAAAATCAATCAATATAACACGTCTCAAAAATTCTGAACTCACACACGCGCAGTAGCAACGCCACGCCTCAGGAACATCATTTCATTTTTTGACAGATTAACAGACGGGGTGCTGGCGCATTTCGATCCTTTATTATCAATGCACATAGCTTCATAGCTCGTCTACAGTTAAGGTCGATTCACACGGCGGTCCGTTCGCCCGCGGCCCGCGCACTACGTGTTCATGCGTCAGCACGTTGAGGGGCGCGCTGACCAGGCCGCGGGCCGACTGCGCGCCTCTCAACGTGGTGACGCATGAACACGTCGTGTGCGGGCCGCGGGCGAACGGACCAGGAAATAACAAATGATAACGACAAGCACATGATTCAATCTGACCTTAACACTATCTCAACATGGTGCAAAACTTGGAATATGACTTTGAATGCTGAAAAGTGCAAACTTATACGCATTTCTCGTGTTAATAGCGATCTTCCCGTATATACCCTTAATGGTGTGCTACTTGATTCAGTTACAAAATATAAGTACCTCGGAATTCATATTACGTCTAACCTTAGCTGGCATGCGCACATTGAGGACATCACTAACAAAGCTAATCGCATGCTAGGATATCTGAGACGTAACTTTCACGCAGCGCCAACTAACATCAAACTTCTACTCTATACCACACTCGTACGTTCACAACTAGAATATGCGTCATCAGTCTGGGACCCTGGTGTTAAGAGTTTGATCGACCAACTGGAAATGGTACAACACAAATCAGCGCGCTTTATTCTCTCTGACTTCCGGCGTACGTCAAGCGTTACGGCTATGAAGGCTACATTGGGCCTAACTTCACTTGTATCACGACGCAAAATTGCACGCTTGTGTCTTTTTCACAAAATATTTCATCATGAGTCCATTCGCTGCGAGTTACTTCTTCCCCCTTCATATATTTCACGCCGCATAGATCACATACATAAAGTAGGCATTTCTCCATGCAAAACTAAAACATTCTCGGATTCTTTTATTCCTCACACGTCATATGACTGGAACCACCTTCCTTCTTCAGTCGCCACAATTCCTGACCCTGTATTGTTTCGGACTGCTGTAACCGCTTCTGTTGAATGATATATGGTGTTTATCACTTATTCTAACTTCTCTGTTTTGACAATTTATTGTTCTCTGCTGTTGTTTGTATTTTTTGCAGTGTTATGTATTACCCACTCCCCTCTGTAATGCTTTGCCCTGAGGGTAAAATGAATAAATAAATAAACTTCCTTCAAGTGAGTGGCAGACGGAACGCTTCTATATACCATGGCACACTGCACGCGAATTAACATGGCAGACTGTCAATTCGTGTGAAGTTGAGATAGTAGTAGTAGTAAGGTTCACTTTATTTCGGAAAAGTGCGAACACTCATCAGAATAAGACAAAGGCCAAAAGCCAAAAAATAGCTTTTAGATGCCTGCGGCTTATCTAAAAGCCATTACTAAAAACAAATAAAATAAACACATACATATAACGGTGCCATGTCCCATACGACCACACTATAGGAAACAAATTATAATATTTACGGTTGAAGACATTGTTATAGAGAAGTAGTTTTGAAATCCCAGAAGTTGTCTAATTCCATATTTATATGTTCACTTTTATATGTTCAAATGTGTTTATGCAAATGAGAGCTTTTTCCCTGTCTATCTTTTCTTTTTATTAAGTGTGCACTGAAATGCAAAATTGTGCTACCTGGGGCAGGAGCCTCTGTCAGGCTGTGAGCCTTTAGCTCCTGCTCCTTTGAATTTCTTTGGAGGGGAAATTGTAGAGGCCCGTGTACTGTGCGATGTCAGTGCACGGTAAAGAACCCCAGGTGGTCGAAATTCCCGGAGCCCTCCACTACGGCGTCTCTCATAGCCTTAGTTGCTTTGGGACGTTAAACCCCATAAACCAAACCAAACTTTTTTCTCTGTTGTGAGAAAATGAAATGAAGTAAAGAAAAAAATAAGCAAGAATATGACAACTTCGGAGCAATAGCGCCAACAAGACAAGCGACAAAAGAACGAGGAGACACACACAGCGCTAACTTCTAACAACGCTGTGTGTGTCTACTGGTTCTTTTGTCCCTTGTCCTGTTTGCGCTATTGCTCCGAAGTATGAACCAACAAGCCCGAATTTCAACGTTGTTAAAACATTACAACTAAACAAAATGCATTTGAAAATGCATTCTTTGTTGTTTTTTTCTGATCGGAGTGTTTTTTTTTTCATAAGTGGGTTACTTTGATGTGTAAGCGTTCGCATGATGCAATTTCATATCGGCGCCAGTTCTCGCCGCCCAGACGGCGGTGGTCGTCTCCTCGAGGAGACGGGGGGGGGGGGGGGGGGGTAGCACGTGAAGTCTGGCTCAGTGCGTTGGCCCTACAATGCCTACAGCATCGCCTTTCTTTCCTCCGTCCTTTCTTCCCGGCGCCGTCTGGGCGCAGTTTGTGTTTGTGATATTTTTACGAGTGCGGTGCGTGTGCTCTGTAGCGTGGACGGCGGAAAAAAGTGTGTGGTGCGCGGTACAATGCGAACCTTTAAGACTGAAGTATGCGAAGAATTGGGTTGTGTTGCAATATAGCCATTGTGTATTTTCAGTACCTTGTGTGTTCATCGAGTGCCTTACAAGCTGCCCCCTCCTCCCGTTTTTTCATCTCTAACAGATGCACTGATACGTTCATTCTTTTTCCTTGTCCCGCTCTTGCTCTACTGAATTTCTGCCATTACATTGCCTCTGTTAGTTAGTTCCGCCGGTGACATGTGTTGTCGCTTTATTGCTTGTACGCAATTATTCATGTATGCCACTCCTGTAAGGGCCGAAAATGGGGTCTCCATTATTGCGCAACAAATAATTAAACTTAGCGCCACACTGAGGTAGGTGGTAAATATAGACGAACTACCATGTTTACGATTTTCTGAAATCAGTGCTGCTAATGCCGAACTGTAATTTGCAGCAACTTTCGCAGCAGTAAAAAAATGGACTTCGGAGCACACTGGAGCAGCTTGACAAGCGATGTGGAGCAGTTTGGAGCACCTGTGTGCCACTTCTGAAAGGTGCGTTGACCACCAAGCAGCCAATATATCATCTCAGCTATTCTGTGAACCAGTCGATTTGCAGCTATCTTGCTGTTGCCTTCCCTGGCCATTATTTCCAGGTGTTCTGCAGCAGAAAAGTGTAACAGTAAGAAAGCAAGTATTACATGCATTATCTACACAAGTGATTCCCTAAAATATTTCATCAATCAAAAACAATTAGTATGTATCATCATGAAGCATTTGAGAAGAAAAACAAGCCCAGCATAACTCTTTTTCAATTTATTTGCCTCCACAAACACGCCTTTCACGATAGTCTTCCCTTCACAGGTTTTGCAGATGCTTGTTGACTTCTGAAAGCTTTTTAATGTCTGCAAGGCTTGCATTTGCTTCATCCAATACTAGGTGGCCATATTCAACATCAGCCATATTCTCTCCAGCTTGCTTTGATGAGGCCTTGGGCACGCTCCATCATTGCTTTGGACGATTCGAGTCGTTTTTCTATGCAGATTGAAGAAGCGTAGCTTGTTGGGCCAGTTGGTCCATAGTAAGTAGAAAACCAGCAGAAAGGACGCGTTCACAAGAAGTACACAGGACAACGCTGGAAACAACTGAAAATTCTTTACTTGGTGAATCACCAACATCAGAACAGGGCACACATGCGCGAGAGCAACCACAAACGTTAACAAAACAACAAACAAAAAATTGATTAAGCGACGGAAGATTGCATGTGCCGACCTATGTCCCATTCATGAAACTGTACACTCTTGCCGTGAACCTAACAGAGCTGTCGCTGACACATTCAGTTCCTAACTGCTTGATTTTGAAGGATTTCTCGTTCTATCTGCGTTTTGCCGCGGCCGATGATTCTGACACTATGGAAAAGAGGGGTGCAGTCTTTGCAGTGGTTGCAATGTCTCGGTAGATTTGCTTTGTTGCCTGGCTGCAGCGTAGTGCGGCGCTGCCTCATACGTTCGTTGACGGATTGACCCGTTTGACCTATGTGGGCCTTGCCACAGGACAGTGGAAGCGAGTAAACAACATCGGTTGTGCATTTGGTGAGCATGCTCTGCTGCTTGACATTACATTTCTTTTTTGTGCTAATTTTAGAGATACGTGAACGAAGTGACGACAGTTTGGTGGGCGCAGAAAAGAACCTTAACACCGTATTTCATGGATACCCTTTTCACGCTATGCGAGACTTTATGTAGGTACGGCATTGCAGCAGGTCTCGATTCTTCACTAGGCGTTTCATCTTTTATTGCGAAGCAATACAACTTTAGCTATCACCTCAGCCCGTCAAAACGAGATGCGGTGGTAGGCACGGTTGACCTTTAGCATGACGTCTGGTGTGACGTCACACCATCTGTGTAGAAACGGGGCCCCATCTAACACCGTCGCGTTGCGAGGCGGTAGGCACGGAGCGGCGGCCTAACTCCCGCTCCTCTCACCAGGGGCGCCGCGTTCGGAGTGACGTCACACCATCTGTGTAAAAACGGGGGCTCGGCTCGAGCCGTCGCAGTGTGAGGCGGTAGGCACCGACTCTGGTTCATCGAAGCCCTCGACTCTAGATATTCCCTTGAACTATGCCAACTGCAACCAGTGTCAACAACTCAATGGGGAAGCAGTTTAGACTTAATCATGTACAGACCTTCTGACGAATATGTGATAAGTGACGTGCAGACCAAGAGTCATTTCTTCACAGATCACCGAAGTGTATTTATAGGTTTGAATAAAAGATGAAAACAAGTAACATGTGTGTGTCGTCATTCTTGACTGTGCGTGTTTAGCCATGCCAAAACATAGCAGAAACATAGCACAGCCAAGAGTATCACCATAGCTATACTAGCATAAGCATAACCAGAGCATCACCATAGCGAAAACATAGCACAGCTAAGAGAATCACCATAGCTATGCTAGCATAAGGTTAATCAAAGTATCACCACAAGCGGTACAATAGCAGAACCCATGTATTGCTTCGCAATTACCAGGCTTAACCAAGCTAAGCCCCCACCATTTTTTTTTTCGTAGTGTGACTTAAACTTACTGGTCAAGGTCTCGGCAATAGAAACGAGGATGTCCTCAGGGTAGCCCGCTGACCTCATGCGGTCAAACTAACCTAACAAACTCTTCTGCATATTGTGTGTACAAGATCTGCGCAGATCATTACCGAGGCAAAGGTTGGCAATGCCTCTCTTCACAAGCTTAGAATGTGAGGAGGAGTAGGGCAGCAGGCTTTTCTTAGTCAGTGGAGAGTAGCTCCAGCAAACGTGGCTCTCTATGCAGACTTTCTCTATGCAGGCTTTTTATGCAGACTTTTACTTCTCCAAGCTTCTTTTGCTTCTCTAGCTATATTGTCTGGCACAGCCAGTTTCCTCTTCAGTCTCTCATCGGCTTCTGCCTCCTGACGTAGACGAACTAGATAAGTCTCGTGAGAGTTTTTTTACTGCCTTGAGTAAATCCCTCGTCCAAGGTACTTGGCATGGATCACTGTTATAGCGTTTCATATATGTCTTCACTTGGCGAATGCCATTGATGGTCACGATTTCTAGTCTTGCACGATTGTCCACAATGCATTTGTCCTGACTGAAGCCTCGTTCGCAGTCTGCGGTATCATTTGAGACAGTAATTCACGGACAAGCACAGAAATCAGGGGATACTTATAACCTTGTTTTTCACACATTACGACAGCTGCCCCAGTAACTATCAACACTGGAGCTACCAGAGGCAGCACCTTCAATCGGCTAGCAATACAGGGAATGCCACTCATCGAGAGATGCTACTTGGTCACTCCTGATAATTTGCGACACATGAACAGTCACATATTTAATAAAGCGAACAATGTCCTCCACTGGCAGGTCAAGCGATGGATTGAGGAAGCGTAGATGAAATAGCCCGTCGTCGAGCGGAAGTTGGTTGAGCAAGTGCTTTGCAGTAACAATATCAAATGCCTGAGCGCCAACCTTCAACGCTTTCTTTTCTTGGCCACTCCAACCTTGCATAGTTTGCTCGGTGTCTGCCCCTATCCTAGGGACTTGTTTCAGACATCCTGGTGCAGCTATGTCAAGTTGCTTCAGCTCCGGACCTGACAAGGTGGAATGCACTTGATGCCTCATAAACCAAGCCAGGAGCTTCTTGATCAAGAAAAGCACTTCAGAGTAGACAATATGTATCAGTGGCTCTTGGTTCTGAAAAAGGGACTGGAACCCAACGACAAGGTAGGTGCTGCATTATTAGCAGTATTTTTATGTCCGGAAGTGCTACTGCCAATCGCTTTTGAAGTGGTATGCTCGATGGGCTGTTTCATTTTTCGCATGAAAATATGCCTTCAATGCTTCAAACTGCTGTAGAACACGTTCTAGGCTCTCCTGAAATGTCAGCCACCTCTTACTGACATTCCGCAAGATTTCAAGTTTATTCTGCTGGTTTTTTAAAAGTGAAGAGCGTACAGGATGCTTAAAATAGCAGTAAACGTCAATAACCAACTGTTCTACGTCACTTCCAAAGGCACTTAAGCCAGTCCAAAATGCATTATGGACCTTGTGCAAATTGCACTCTCCAAATTCCAGCAGGTCTGGACTAATAGCCTCCTTTAGTTTTCTTTTCACAGATTTCAGTATTTGATCCATCGGTGAATGAACACAAGAGTTTGTTTTTTGGAAGCTAAGTCGGGCTTCTTTCAATGCAGTCGACTATGATGTCTGCCGTAGCCTGCTGTAAATGATTCCAAGTGTTCAACAACCACCTTCTATTCTGTATTTGAGAAGTATCGCAACAGGATGTCGAGTTGCTGAACACGCTGCTCGGGCTTCAGTGATTCATCGATCTGCATTGAGGCCAGCAGACTTCCTTTATCACCTCCTACTTGAATAGTGAGCCTATTGCACCTGAAATGATGTATGATGCTTTCGTCCTCCCACAAGAAAACTTTTCAGCAACTTCGGAGTCTTAGAATAAACAGTAAAGGCCTTCGATGCAACATCAGCATAGGCAAAAGGCAAAGGACACTGTTTTCGCTGTCAGTGATAAAGCAAACAATGCTTCAGCTTTGGTAATATTATCCGCTAGCGAAGGGGCAGCATCCTGACCAGCAAAGCTGATACTGTTTGCTGCTACATCTTGCTGTTTGCCAACCAGTAAGGGGTCGGGACCTCGTCAAGCTCCCCGAGCTTTTAGTCCCGCACTCCTCCTTCTCAAAGGAAATAAAGGTGATTGATTGATTGATTGATTGATTGATTGATTGATTGATTGATTGATACTTGGCTGCAGTGGCTTCGGCTTTGCCAATTTTCCATCAGTGCCACGGTGCTTTCCTGCTGCCTTAAAGGGCATTTGTGATGTAGCATGTCTTAACAGCAGAAGTGCCATGATGTGCACATGAAATGATGGTGTTGGAGAGGATGCATCTGGAATCTGAACTTCGCGGTCCATATTCTGACAACACAAGTTTATCTGGTCACCATTGCTGTCTAGTTCTTCAAGCATCGATGAATTGAAGCTTGTGGCTCTAGCTGTAACAGAAAAAAAATGCACACAGCGCTTAAGAGCACGACCACCAAATCCTCTGAACATCATACTTCATAAACAAAAGGGCTGAGGAACATATTTGACAGCTGTCTCGAGAAGCACTGAAATATATTTCTTAATTCGCGTTATACACTAAAAGCTCGTTAATTCGAAACCGTTTAATTCGAACTGCCAGTTAAACTGGCACCCGGGCCCCTGAAAAGCCCTATGTATTTCAACGGCCAAAACTCCCGATATTTCGAATCGAATCGATTCAAAATCGAATAATTCGAATCGAATTCGAATAATTCGAATCGAACTATCGAATTCCATTAACAACAGAACGATACGACAAAAATAAAACATGTTTGTTTTCGTTGGCACGGCGCCGCGAGCAGAGTGACGCGCCTGCCTAGTTTTCCTTTTTCTTTTTCCACCTTCACCCGCCGCGGTGGCTCAGTGGTTATGGTGCTCGGCTGCTGGCCCGAAAGACGCGGGTTCGATCCCGGCCGCGGCGGCCGAATTTCGATGGAGGCGAAATTCTATAGGCCCGTGTACTGTGCGATGTCAGTGCACGTTAAAGGACCCCAGGTGGTCGAAATTTCCGGAGCCCTCCACTACGCCATCCCTCATAGCCTGAGTCGCTTTGGGACGTTAAACCCCAATAAAGCTAAACCTTTTTCCACCTTCATGCCGGGGTTTGCCACCGTCGCTGCCGCGCGGTGCCAGCCATGGCGGCCGCGAAAGCCAGCATGAAGAGAGATGAAAAAAAACAACGAGGTAGACGCGACACGTGATAGGAACGCTTGGTTCGAAAGGCGAAGCCAGGGGTGGTATTCTCCCGGTGTCGCCTGTTGCGACACGTCGCATTCGGTCCAATCAGCGCGGCTCGAGCCAATCAGCGAAGAGCTTTCGCTCTTCGCTGATTGGCTCGAGCCGCGGTGACGGCCGCCTTCCTGCTACGTCATCGTGACGTCGCCCCAATTTACTACGCTTAGTCGAACAACGGAATGCGCTGAAGCGATTCGCGCGGGCGACGGGCTACCGTTAGCGTACGAACGCAATCGGCAGTTGCGGCTTTTGCGCCCTTGGCGTGAAAACATGGCGACGTCCTTTCAAGCGAGAGCCGCCCGCTTAAGCCAATTCAGCAGTCCTTGCGATTCCGGTCGGCATGTTTACCGGCAACTACTGGTGTTGTTACTTTTCGCTATGACTTACCTTGCTTCGACGATAAAGTTTAAGCTGTAATTCAGCCTAGTGTTTTAGATACGCTCTCGATTCTGGATCGCGCAAGCCTAATGGGACCTCCAGCTACACTGCTACCGTCTTCAACTACCCGAAACGCCGCCGAAACCTAGCACAACCGTCCGGAACGAAAGAAAAATAGATTCGCAGCTTTTTCGCGGTGTTTTATAGACTTAAATGAAGTAAAGCGAGTTTATATTAAATTTGCAAATTTTTTTTGAACATTAGACGTCATGTGATGGCAAATATTCTTGCTATAAAAGATACGAAACTACTGCTGCTAGTGGATCAGCAGTGGTAAATTGTCGCTTCTCGGAGTGAATGAATGCACCGTAGACGAAAGTGCCGGCGGCTTTTTCCGTTTCTTCGAGCATCTGTAAGCACGTTTTAGGCCCCGCCCATATGCGACATGTCGCAAAAGGCGACACCGGCAGAATACCACCCCAGCCGCGCGCTTCCCACGCCGGCGCCGTTTGCTTGATTCCGCCATGTCATCGGATGCTGTAGCGGTGGTCCCTCTAGCCTGCACGACACTGACGAACAGGTCACTGCGCACTAACTACACTCGGCAGCCGAGCGCGCGGGAAACCGCTGCCGCCACCAAGCGCCAGCTCATGTAGCCGGTCGCGCGTGCTCAGTGTCGTGGCTGTGCGCAGGGCACTCGAAGCGTGTGCAAGGCGGATGTAGAATGGTGGCGAAGGCTGGGCCCAAAAACGGTTTAGCGCGACTGCAGCACAGCCACTTTGGACGGCCGAAACACTTATATAATGAAATTCAAAAGCACAAATAAAAGTACTATAAAAGAACAAAAAGAAACGAATATTTTAATGCCACGTTTTATAAAATACGTAAACTATTTCAGCAAAACATTGCGCCGAATTTTGTAATTTTTTGCAACGCTCTTGTTGCGCCCTCTTTTGATGAGTGTGCGGTGCATTTGCAGCGCGACTTTGCAGGCCTCGTTTCGGTACCCGGCTACCCGGCCACAGTGGCTGCGGGAACTTACGAAGCGATTTCTTATCTCCAGCTGCCTGCTATGGCGCGCCTTGGAAAGCGTGCAAATTAAGCTCGCCGGTCTCGAAATGGCCCCTTTAAGAAGTTTTTGTCGTCCTTGCCCGTCGCTTCTCTGTCACCGTTTGGCAAGATATGCAGCCCGCTGCACCGCTGCAGCGTTTCCTTCGGTGTACGGCCAGTGCGAAACCTTTTCTCGAGGCTTCGCGCTTATCGTTTCAAGCGCTTAACTCTGCATTTCAAGATGAGGTTGCGGCATGTGAAGAAACCTTGCTCCGTAGCACACTGACAGCGTGGGTTGTACCGTGGGTGTCTTACCAAGACTACACCGCTTGCCTCTGGACTTTCGCAGTTGAGCTCTTGCCGTTGTCTGCTCTAGATATGCTTTCGTCGGGCTTTCCGCGCCTATCGTAGCTGTAACCCATTCATACACACTTGGATTCATGTTATCGGGATATTTTAGTAAATTGCAGGGCACGCACTTGCAGTCATAAGATGTGCAAAAGACACAAATCATTTGTCTTATTTATAGCTAGTTTCGTGCAGCCGACTGTCACCAACGTGAAATTCATACCGGGCTCTCATGAGCAACCACGTGTCCTCTACTTGCCGCATGGTCAATTTAAAACCAACTGCGCTGCCTAACAGCTCTGAGCATGACATTGATAGGTTTTGCAGCAACGTGAAGCCAATTTGAGGATCCCCTCGCAACTGACAGTATCGAAACTCAACCATGTGTATGTGCGCCGCATTGACTGTGCCTTAACTGAATTCGCCCAGCAGTAGTTATTGCCGTTCTACGTATACATGACCGTCAATGTAGTTTTAAACTCATTTTGCTGCATCGCTCTCGTCACTCTTTGAGCATAGAAAAGCAGCTAGCCGCGTGGTATCAGGCGAGCGTAACCGCACTCTGAGGCGCGGAGGCTTGGCGCGAGCATTTTCTGCCATAGTTATAACGTACTGCATTTAGGTGAAAGGAATCTTGGCGTATTGACGTTTGGAGTATATGGTATTCATTTGGGTGCAGTTGTATAACGTGGACGCTGCATCATGTCCAGGTGCAAAACGTGGGTGCAGTTCTGCCGCAACCTCAGCCTGGAGAAGACGCCGTGCCAGCTGCGAGACCTGAGGGTTTCTTCCAAACACTTCGAACTGTTTGTGTATCTGCGGCCAGGATGGCTGCGTCTCGATGATGTGCCTACTCGAGGAAGGAGTGGATGTATTGAATGTCCTTGCACTTCACTTTAAACTGCACTTCATGTATATTGTAGTTTGATTAGAATTGCTTCAAATTACTTCGGTTAGCGACAAGAAGGTGCTCTTGAGGTTGTGCGCAGGCCCTATGTATGGTGTAATGTTCTAGCGTTGAGCAGATTTGTTGATGCTAAAACTTGTTTTTAATATTTTCATGCAGGTGTAAACATAGCTGCTATATTCTTTCAGTTGAAATGAAATGTGAAGAGTAATCCCTGTGTGCTGCATGGTCTATGTGTTGATGCGCCTACTTATGTCATGTCATGTTTGCCTCAATGGAAGCTGTCGCAGCATTGTTTTCTATACTTTTCAATTTCCTACCTGGCAAGGTTAGTGGAATTTCAGGGCTTTTTCCTATTCGCACTGTGACCATTGAGATGACTGCTTGAGCTGCCTGTGACGCGCATTTTTTGTTGGTGTGCTTTATCACTATTTGTTTGGTTGCTGTAATAAACCATGAATATGAAAACCATACTTGCCGCACACTGTATTGCAAACTGTGCACTTGAGCCTGTGCTTTGTGCATCATACCTTGATGTGCTCAAAAGTACTAGCACCAGTATTTCCACCAAGGTTTCCACTACGAATCATGCATGCTTAGCCAGCGTCTGAAAGTGTTGCTGCCTTTCTATGCTGCCTTCTTTGCCAGTCACTTTCAGTGGGTTCCCAATTGCACATTAACAAGGCCATAACTAGCAGGAACTCGAGCACATTTGACTGGCAAAGGTTGGTGCGCACTGAAAGGCAACCTTCAAGAGATACCGGTTCGAAAATGCGGGTTCTATAAGAAGACCACTTTGTGATTCGCGCCAAAAACATACGTATGCGTGACGTCCTTCAACGTCACTCATACGTAGGTTGCCCCCCAAAATGGGGGCGCTGGGGTGCCCCATGAGCCGCTATTTTTTGGACCAATGGGCGTCTATGGAGCCTTCGCTACCATGGTATATCTACCTTGGCGTGTGCTCCAGTGAGCGCTATTCATCCGCCTTCGCGAAGTGCGTGCGCAGAGGGCGTGCAGAACTCGCAAACATCATGCCGCTTGTCTGGCCCAAATCCGGTGTCTATCTGACGCAGAATACTTTTGTGCGCTGAAATTGGCTGCATCGAGAACAGCGTTGGTGCGTAACGATTTACGCGCAAGCGGCAGCAGCGCGAACACGCGTCAACCGAAAACAAAAAGCGTAACACGTGAAGAACGATCGCCAAGCCACCGCGCAAAACAAAGAAAAGATATGAAATGAATCAATGAGGCTTACCTTTCTTCACTGCGTCTTCAACTCTTCAGGCTGCGGTACACAGAAACATCGCGCGCAGAGAACCGCTGGAAGTATCGCCACAAAGTCGACGGCGAAGCACACTGGTCAGTACGCATTGCCCAAGTGGCGCTCACGGAGAGAGGAAAGCTGTCCGTCCGGCGCGCGGTCGCGAAAGCTAACAGCGCCATATCGGCGGCATCACGATACCGTTTTTTTTTATGCGAAGCATATTAACGTAGGTTTCGGGCCTTCGCGCGACGCCCGGCGGTGGCCACCATTGACCTTGAAGTGAGATCACATGACGTCACGTGATGACGTCACACCAGCTGCAGATGGGGCCTCATATCGCGCCGTCGGACGTCGCCCGGCGGAGGCATGGATGGCGGAGGCCTCCACGCTTCGGTTCGCGACGCGGCGGCGGCGCCACCATCGCTGCATCACGTGATATGTGACGTCACGCCAGGGATGAAGCGGCGCGCGCCCGCTGTCGCGTCAGTCTCTGTGCCCGCAACCGCGCCAGCGTCTGCGCCGGGCGTGTATGCGGTCAAGATGCCTCTAAACGCTAAGGACGTTAATAATGAGAATGCAAAACGAAGGCTGCTTCGCATCCACGGGGCTTAACCTTGATAAGCCTCCAACTTTTTTTTTAATCTGGCTCAAACGCCTGTGTATGAGGTCGAATGCACAGCAGTAGATGGAGCTATACAACCACGACTTATTCATGCGATGGTGATGGTGTCCATCCGGATGTCGATGCAGGCACAGCCACTCTTTCTGAGGCCCTAGGGTTTAAAGATAACAATGGTCATGTAAATAAATCTGCAGTGGAAGTTAGCAAAAGGCGATTGGAGGATTGGTGGCTGAAAAGCAGAGATGTGGCATAAGGTTAGAATTGTAGGAAACCGTAGGTAAAGATGATGGCGAATCTTAATGAGAATTCCCAACACAGTAAACAAAAAAAATAATAAAGAAAGAAAAGCTGAGCATGGTGGCAATTGCCACCATCCCGTTTCAAAAGGGGCGCTCCTATCCATCCATCCAACCTTATCATCAACATCATACTCCGGCCCACAGGCTATGTTATCATCATCATTGCTTGATAGATTCATTTTGGAGCACTCTGGCGCAATCTCGTTTGGCGCATAATGGCGCCATTGGAGCAAAAGTGGGAGCACTTTATAATGGCGGCGCTCGGCTTTCTGTGTGGGTCCCACAGCCGCTTAATGATGTCACCCTATTTCTGTTGCCATCGCCGGCATTTTTTGCACCATCTGCGAGCATACATACTAACACAAACACATGCCGCCCGTTTTTCTCGTAATAGGACTAATAAAGCTTTCATATTTTAAACAGCGAAATAAGGAGAACAGATCCAAGCGAATAGGGGCCGGCCAGACGAGACGCACTAAGCTGGCGAAAAATCGCTGTAAGCATCGATTAAAGATGACCCAACATCTGTACATAATTCGTATCGATGGGAAAAAACCGATCTCGAGACTAGCTCGCCGTAGAGTGGAAGCCAGAAGCGGCGGCTATGTTAGAATCGCCTTCTTGGTAAAAGCTATCGCGAGAGAACAGCGCAGGTCACGCCGCCGTGGTATTACGACCCAAAATTGCACTGCACTCAAAAGCACTTGAGAATTTACTACTGCTTTTTTGTTGGTGTGTTGTGCATTAACTCAAGCCGCAGCTAATACACAGCCTTCCCTATCACTTGGAGAACAAGAGAAAGGCGGCAGGCGCTCACCTTCATGCCGTCCGCTTTCCTGGCAGGCAGCTTGACCTGTTGGCACTCCTCCTCCCGGAAGGCTTCCCCGTCCAAGGGACAAACGGGCTCGCCATCTTGGACGCTGCCCGTTCGGCACGGCTCGCAAAGGACGTGCGAGCAAGGCAGCAGCACCGAACTTTTGACGACCACTCGGCACAAAGCGCAAACGCTCCAAATCGGCACGCTCTCGGCGAATCGCGTAGGCCTCCAGTTGACACCGGCAGCAAAGTCGCGCGTTTGATACAGCAGACCGCCGTCAGTGCCGGACATGGCTTTCCGTCCGTCTCTCGTACAGCGGAGCCGCCTCGAACACACCGGTGAAACTGACGGAACCGCTCGTGATCGCACCATCTGGCGCCAGTGGCGAATACGTCACTGCATGGCGCATGAGCGCAAGACATGTTTCCTTCCTCACTTCGCGCCATCTGCACGCAGTGCGCAGCAGCACACGCGGCGTGCATGGGGCATAATTACTCAGCATGGAGTAACTCGAGCATGCGCTGAAACGGCGAGAAACACTCCCCGCCCTTTTCACGGCTAACCCGTCGTCCGTGTCAATGGGTGGCAGAGAAGTGAGCCGAAGCCTCCTCCTTGCTTCAGCTACAACGCGCGAGGCTCGTTAGAAACGTCCAACCATTGGGCCTTTTTTGGATTCCGCGCTTAATCCGGCGGAAAGCGCCAAGTTTAACGCCGCCTCTAGCTTGGAGTAAGCGAGCTTATGGAATGCTATGTGTTGTGCACAACCCTGAGCAACAGCTTGTTGTTGACAGAAAAGTGGAGTCGGGTCAGGCGGGTACCCTGGCACCAGCGTTCCCGGAATCCCCTGCGTACAGCAAAGTTTTCACCATCACCTCCTACGAGGGAGGTTTTTCCAGAGTGGAGCCTCGGGCGAGCTTTCTTTCTTGGCAGCAGTATCACCGTTGTGCACTTTCTCCTATGTAGATGTCAGCGCAGCGGCCCTGACGGCGTCCTGTCTTCTGTGTCATTCTACGTGCAGTTGTACTTGCGTGTGGGCGGTAATATTGTTTTCATTTCAGCTGTAACAACTGTACTGTCAGCAGAAAAAGGTTGCGGGATCTCCAGCGCGTGGCGGAGCGACGCAAAACTGCATAGCCGTGCCATCTGTCGCAGTTGCGCTTGATCTCGTGGCTCACGGCACTTCCTCGTTAACCATTCTTTGTGCATGCCTGTCCTTTCTTCTTTATCTGGCATGCCCCATCGCTTTCTTGCCCGGGATCCGCTTTTGACACTCGTTGCCGCTGAGTCGCTGTGTCACCACCGTTGCGTGACTGCTTGGGCAGCTGCAATGGGCACATTTGTTTTTCAGTCCCGGACTGTCCGGGACTACTTGCGGACTCGAGTCCGGTATTCGTTTTTTGGGCAGCCCGAAAGCTCCGCCCACCAGTCAGAAAGTTGCGTGCATCGCCGTTGCAAAGCGTTCGTTTTTCGCCTATGGAAGTCCGCGGGCTACTTGGGGCTGCGGTGAAGGCAGCAGACGAGAGCTGCGCGCCGCGCTGTCAGCCATGTTAAATTAGACTCTGTGTGCATTTCGCGTACTTTTCGTGTTCCTGGAGGACGATATCGTGCGTTAAACCTTCACATGAGCTCCGCAGCCGATCTCTGAGCCATCGTAAGACTTTCTGTTCTTGCATCGTCGTTCTATTTTCTTGAAATCCGCCACACAGGGACGCGCGTTCGGAGCTGCGAGCGCGTATTGTTTGCTCGTGTCGTCAAGAGGTTCTTGTTCGCTGGTGTTGCGACAAGCTCTCTGCGTGCTTATCTGAAAACATCGCAGGTGAACCACTCGTATACTGGAGCAGCTAGCGCTTGATGTCAACACTTTCGCGAAGGCTTTCGTCTATCTGCCTATCCACAACGAGTTGGGCTACAATGTGCGAACTTCGCCGCGAGCAGTAGAGGCGAGCATACCGCCGAAGCTGAGTTCTGTAATGAACCTACGCTAAGCTGACAGTACGGTCTTCAAATCGACTCAGTATCATGATCGAGCGCACGGCGTTGCTTCGGCGTCGTGGTGGCCATCACTGGCGTCGCCTGCTAGTAGACGGCAGCGTCCTGTTACGGTAACCGATAGGGAGCCCGGCTCCGGCGGCGAGTCGGCAAGCAGCCTCTGACAAGTAGGTAATGCGACCATGACGCAATTTCCTGTCAAAGCGGAAGCCGAGACCTGTCAGCAAGTAGTCCAGGACAGGAAAAACAAATGCGCCCAATGGTGAAGCTGCTCCGGTTTGTGCGGCGCGCTCAATAAATGTTAGCTTCCATGACGCGTTGCCAGAATAGCAGGCATTATTTTTCGACTGATAACACGAGCGCAGAAAAACTCACTGAGACCCACAATTCCTGTTCGCCGTGCATTGCTTCTGAAACCATATTTGATGTTGGCGCGTGTACCGCGACGATGCCGCCTCGCGTTCTGCAGTACGAAAGACGGCACATTGCACGCCTATTCCTGGAAGGGATGCCCCAGAAAGAAATATGTCGATTAACAGAAAGGTCAAACTCTGCAGTTCCAGCAGTGGTTAAAGAGTTTCGAGACGACCAAGGCAGAATTGCTGACGCTCTCCGTAGCGGACGACCGACGGTCACCGAAGGAGACAACGACGCAATGATTATTGTCGCCGGCGTGGTTGATCCTTTCATGAGAGCGAAAGAATTGAAGGAAGAGCTAGGCGTTCAAGTACCGTACAGTTACAACGGTTTAAAATGTTTTAGCTTTCTTTTTCGCGTGCCGATTCGTATAAAGATAGCTTATTCCCTATGACTACAAAAATTTTACTTGCCGCATGTATGACAGAGTTCATAACTGCCGTTCTTCCTGTTTTCGTTTTAATTAAGTGCCGACTGGAATACACGCAAGCTGTGCTCTCGAGTGGTCGATGCAGCGTTTCTGTGTGGGGAGCCATCAGCCCAGGCGGATTTTGGCCATTAGTCCGGATCGATGGAGCGTTTAATGCACCATCATATTGCGACATTATTAAGAAGGCCTTTGTGCCGAAAGCCCTGGACGGCCCGTTTCCTGACGGATTTTATTGGCTGCAGCACGACCGGAGCCCAGTGCACACTGCGCGGCTTGCGGGAGCTACCCCTGACTCTTGCACAGTGCTGAGACTACCATGGCCTCCAAGTGGTGCGGACCTCAGTGCTATTGAGAATATGTGGGGCCTGATGAAAGGGCGCCTCGATGCACAAAGTCGTGGCATCGCCAGCGCAGATGCTCTTTGGAGAGAGGTTCAAGCGGCGTGGGACGCACTGCGCTCAGACACTGACACTGTTCTTTCTCTGTACGCGTCCTTGCCGCGCAGAATTGCCGAAGTTATAGCTGCTGTAGGCCACTACACAGGTCGCTAATTTTGCTGTCTTTATGCTCCTTTGTTTGTGTTTGTCTCAGCAAAGCAACTCAGTGCAAATACATCTTTCTGCACTACCATCAATTGCACGCTTCTTTTTTGCACTTGCAAAGGACTTGGTATAGCCTCAGTTCAGTGCATTTATTTCAGTCATGTACAATGGCTGAGGAGAAAGGAAAAAAAAGCCGCGCACTCGGCTTGACAAAGCTCCCATCTCCCGTAGCGGCTTGGCACGGCGATGACAGACAGCAGTAAAACAATAACAAGAGAATGCATGAAATAACAAATATGTACAATATCTTCATAACAGATCACCAGAATAGTCTCGGTACTGTTACACACACGCAAATGATAGTTTAATCACAGCACATGGACGCTTTGTTTATTTTACAGTTGGATATGATTCATTATTTTGTAAGAACATATTTCTGACAGCGTTATATGAAACGGAAAGAATGGATTGATTAGTGAAAGCGTTACTATTAAGGAAAGATGGCAACACATACCTGAGAGTTTGAAAACCGTAATTTGTGCGTGGACAAGGTACATACCAATATTCGTAGTGTCTTGTGTTGTGAACAGCGGTATTTTCCCGTAGATTCGCAAGGTCAGCAAAAAATGTGGTGTCACTATGTACCTGAGATTTGTACTGCTGAATTACACGGTACTGATGAATAACCCTTGCATCCATAATGCGGTATTTTGCAAACAGAGCACTCGTATGTGCTAAGTATGTGGCACCCGCAATTGCTCTGACTGCATTTTTTTGTAATGTCAAAACCTTCTGAATATTAGTTTGCGTCGTTGTACCCCAGACCAAGTGGCAATATTTAACATGAGAGTCAAAGTAATGCTCATAATGAAACATTGGCGCGTTATTTAGAGCACTTCAAACCGGATCCGCTATCGAGGTTTGGAGCAGTACACATTTTATACTTAAGCATTATCATACGATGAATTACGGTAACACTTTCGCGGAACGGAACACGAGAAGCAATGCTCCGCGCGATGAGAGAAATTACTGAAAAAAAATGTGAATCTGTTCACTGCAGACGAGCTCCGCAGAGGTCCTTATAACTGAAGCGAAACTTATATCACGTTTATATAAAATATCATCAGTTCGTAATGCCTCGAATCTTTGTAGCATTTGTTTGTTGTCTTTTTGTTCATGCTTCAAGGCTGCCGGCACGCCGCTTTATCGCTTCGCCTGTGGCGAAGGACGCGCCTAGAATTATCTCGGTCGATCGCATCCAGGCGGAGCCGATTATACTTTGTGCCAGAATGTTCGAGTAACTTCCACGCTTTGTCTCCAAGGTTCGCTATCAGCTTTGAAAAGAGCACGGCCGACAGCGGCGGGCATTCTGTTCGACGACCGCCGAGCACGCTTGTTTCTACGCCGCCGCCGAGTGATTCAGTTCTTTGCGGGCGTAAGTCAGCCCTCGCTGTGTTCCTGTTCGCCGGACTGCAGTCACCACTACGTGACAGTATTAGGTTTATCTTGCGTCGACGAGAAGGTACACTCATTGTTGATGGCTGAATACAAAAATGAGCCTATGACAAAAAAAAATTCACGGTGCACTTTGGCTCTCTAAAGAGCTCTAAAGGCTCTCTAAAGGTCTTCCTAAGAATCTCTTCGGGACTGAACTATATTAAAGAAATTATAGACAAAGACTAGTATCGTAGACCCCAATTAAAAAACAAATTGCAGATGTTTTGCTGAACAGAATATCAAGCTTATTGCGAACACAATGCCAATACGACAGCTTCGAAAGAGAAGCAGCGCCCGCAGAGAAGTTCGCCGTCTCTGTTATCTCACTGGCGTGAAAAAGCGCCCGTCACGGTGGCTGCTGATGGGGCGTCTTGGACCGCGTTGCCTAAAACCCTCTATCGTGGATGCAGGGGATTAGCAGTAACATCCAACATGAGGGCAATATAAAAGCACAACCAAAAACAAAACTCCGACTCGTTTCTTCGCAGAGCCGCGGTTTGACCGACTACGGCTGTCCAACTGATCTGCCACAGCCCGATGTGCTCGATGAATAGGCGATGCGCGCTCCCCTTCGTAGGGACCGTCAACAGCAGAGCACCTGAACCCAACACTAGATATTTATGAAGCGGGACAAGCCCCCGCGCGAGAGCGAGGGCGAAGTCTGTCGTCACTCGGGGCACTCTTGCTGCCAGCGAGCGGCCCGAGATAACGGCGCCCCTGTCCGGCTCCGCAGCCGCTCCGCAACCCTCAACGGTGGTCCATTTTATTTTCCGGCCGATTGTACTACATCTGTTCTTATCTTGCCGTAAATCTTCGTAGAGTTTGTTCATTCTTCAGAGCTGCTGGCGCGCCGCTTTATCATTTTGTTTGTGATCCAAGAAGCGACTAGGTATATCTCGATTGATCACATGCAGGCGCAGCCGCTTGTACGTTCCTCCAGAGTGTTTAGTAACTTTGCATGCTTTGTCTCGAAAGTTCCCTATCAGCTTTAAATTCAGCATGGCCGAGAGCGGCGGGCATTGTGTTCGGCGACCTTCGAGCTCGCTTCTTCCTACACCGCCGCCCAGTCATTCAGTTCTTTTGCGGGCGCAAGTCAGCCCAAATAAAGTTTCGTCAGCGCCTCCTCTATTTTTCAATGCCATCCGCATCCCCCTGTTCGCAAATGGAGCCGTCGATACGCCTCAGTTCAGTTAGCTGCTGCGCTGCGGCGCTACCCATATGGTAGGACTAAAGCCCCTCAAACTCAGTAAAGTAATGCCAACCTTTGAAGAATGGCGCCCGCAGTCACCCTTCCGTCTTCTAATCTCTCCCACGCTGGGAGCCGCCATCGTGCCCCTAAACGTGCGCCTCCCAAGGCTTTTGTTGCACGCCATTTTTGATGCATGAATAGACGTTTCTGCATAAAAAAGAGAGTATGAAGCGGAGGAGGGGAGGCGATATGCTGCTACTTTACCAAGTTTGAGGGTCTTTAGGCACTACAGGTAGGACAGCTTGCGCCATGCTTGCGCATCGGCGCGCGGTGCTGGCTTTCTGGTAATAGCTCTGTCCTACTCTTACACCACACAATTGTCAGATTTTTCCTTCCTACCCTTTGTTGTGTAGCTCTCGCTTCATCCGCGGCGCGGCGCTTTTTACAACGACAGTCGGTTGGAGCGGCAGCTTTGCTCGCCGTTTTCAGAGGTGGGCTGAGCGTTCGCTCCGCCTGTCACTTGTGGATGGCGGCTGGCAAACTTGGGGTGCTGCTTGAGGTATTTGCAACGCTTATTGCTGTTCCCTGCCAGACGAATACAGCGTTTTAAGTTGCCACGTTCGTGGCACCATGTTTAAAGAAAATTGTTTTTCGCGGGCAAATGGTGCGCTTCTCCATGCTGACGACGTGTCCTAGTCATCTGATGCTGCTCCCTGAAGAAACCAGCCCCGCACAGGACGACCAGTGTAAGGGATCAGTAAGCCTCTGCCGATCACAAGAAGGCGTTAGTGACGATTGCTGGCACCCGTCGTCAAGCTGACCTAAGTGGGAGGGGAGGCAGTTTGCAATCAGGCTTTCGGAGATCATTACCAGCGTCCGTCTTTCGTTCTCCCGAGCATTCGCTCCTGCTGCGCGGTCGCATTGTTTTCCCCATGGTCCGCCAACGCATCGTGCGAGAGGTCCGTGCTCGAGGACACGTCCACAAGGAACCCTTCGCTCCAAGACGTGCCGCATGGTTGTTCTTCGCTGAGTGGCACTTTAGCCACGACCCAGGAACCTAAGAGGAAGCGCTTGGCGGCAGAGTATCCGCCTTTCTTCTGCTGCTGCGGTAGGAGCAACAAAAGGAAAAAATACTGCACTCAGCACGCCGTTATAGTATTGATAATCAGCCTAACTACATCCTCTGCAAGACAAAACGTCTTCTGCCGTTAACCTTTCATTAAGTTCGCTTTGTTCCCCTCATGGCCACATTAAGTTCTTTTCTCATTTTGCCACCTAACTGTCAGCAACCCCCGGCTCATTTCATGCGTCGTAAAAGCAGAGTCCGTTACGCTGAGCCAGGATCTCATATTCTCCTCGCACTACATGTGAACACACTAGAACAGTCCTATAAAATCACACCATTAACTTAAAGCGTAAAAAACAAGCTCCTCTCTTGGCCACACCCGAATATTCTGTCGCACAAAAACCAGGCCAGGTTTCCATAGCTCATGGACCGAAGACAAGAGAAGGACGTAGATGCACCAGAGCTCCCACAAGGTGAGTGCGCCAAAACAATTTGGACCCCCTAAAGCTTACCTGGACGTCACCTACTGTTGCGTAGTAGGCACACCAACCGGAATCCTTTCTGGTTAACATTCCTGCCTTTCCCTCTCTCTCTCTCTCTCTCAAGCGGGTGCCCCGATCGAAGAACCACACGAGTCGGGTGCTGGCATCAGAAGAACATTTATTGCTATCTAAGCGTACCTTGTATAGGGGGCACGACGCCGTATTGACAATGGAGCGCTTACCTTTCACACTGTTCCAGGCTGCCCTACTCCTTGGCTCATCGCTACCTTGTTTGGCATCGGACGTGGTCTTCACCTGCCCAGTTGAGAACGCGAATCAACCCGCGGATTGGACGCAACAGCCTTGCCTACAGATCCATCTGGAAGGAAACCTGTTCTTCGGCTGGCAACCGCGGTCGTGCATCACCAGCGATACCACTATCAGCGCCGGCCACACGGAATATAAGCTGCTGCCCGTGAACGCCCCTCTGGGGCACGACGCCGTATTGGCAATGGAGCGCTTACCTTTCACACTGTTCCAGGTGAGTAACCTTGATCATTGCACTTGCCTAAGAAGCAAGAATCGTTGCTTGTTTTTGGTGTCGTGCCCCAGAGAGTGGTTATTTGCCCTAGAAGCATGCGAGGAAACTGTGCAACATTGCTTAAGTAGTCTACTTTTAATTCTTTCCGGGGATGTGGAAACAAACCCCGGACCTGATTCTAATTACATCCTGGCTACTGTGCTGGAGACTGTACAAAGGATCGAATCCGGCCAAGATGGAATTCGAAGTGATTTGAGAGAGTTGAAGCAGTGGCAAGCGTCAGTAGACATTGAACTGAAGCAGTTGTCTTCTAGACTTCGCAGTGTTGAAGTGGACGTTTCAGATCTAAAAAACAATCCCGCTACGTCTTCGGCTGATTCTCCTGGTGCAGGTTCCAGCGTCATCTCTGACCAGCTCAGAATTATTGAATCGCGTTGTAATGACGCGGAAAACAGGCTGAGACGCTGCAACTTACTTTTTTTCGGCCTTTCCGATGACATGTCTGAGACATGGCCAAGTGCTGAAACGAAAGTGATTGACCTGTGCAAGAATGAATTGGACATTACAGTAGATTCATCGCAAATAGAACGGGCACACCGCATTGGTAAACACGACCCGGAAAAGTGCAGGCCAGTGATGGTAAAATTCACATTGTTTAAGGACAAACAACAGATCATTGGGAACGGCATCAAGCTGAAAGGAACTAACTACGCTGTGCGCGAAGATTTTTCCTTTCAGACACGACTGGCTAGAAAGAAGTTGATCGAATTTGCCAAACCACAAAAAGTTCCGTACAAGCTAAATGTCGATAAGCTGAGAATAAACGATAGTGTTTACGTGTACGACGCCGCTACTGACACCGTAAAACTATCTTCCGCATAGGTAAGGTGTTGCTCGGCTACACGTGTCATCAGGAAAGAACGAACATCTTACCCCAATAACACCGCGCAATCGCAGCTCTCCTTACTTTTCACTAACATACGCAGCATTCTTCCTAAGCGCATCGAACTTTCTTCATACCTTGACAATTGTGAATGCGACATTTTAATACTAACCGAAACGTGGCTCCATAAAGATATTAGGAACGATGAAGTCTTGCCTGATATGGACAGTTTCACTATCTACAGAAACGATAGGAGCGACAGAAGGGGAGGAGGGGTGTTGATTGCAGCTAAAAAGCATATAGCTTCTTTTCTCGTTGATATTCCTAGTAAATTAGAAATTTTGTGGGTTTGCTTACATCGCCATCTTCCAAGCATCTTCTTGGAGTTTGTTACAGACCACCAGATAGTCCGCAATCATTCGTCTCCGATCTACATGATAACCTAACTGAAGCAAAAGCTAAATTTCCAAAAGCAAGTATTTGTCTACTCGGTGTCTTCAGCTTTCCCGAAATTGACTGGCCGAGCTTAAGTTCGAGAATACGTGATAGCACTAATTTTGTTCAACTAACTCTCGATTTTTCTTTGGTCCAAACAGTCGAAAAACCTACCCGAGGAAACAATAAGCTTGACCTCATATTCTCGTCAGTCCCAGACAATATAAGCCCTATCTCTTATTCTGATGGCTTCAGTGATCACGAACTACTTAATTTCACGATTTCCATGCCTTCATGCGCACGTGCACAAACACATAAACGTATTTTTGATTATAACCGCGCTGACTACAATGCCATTAATATCGGGTTACAATCCTTTTGTGACACATATCTTCCGACCTTTTCTCAGCGTTCGGCCAACGATAACTGGGTTTTGTTCAAAAATAGTTTACTGGAATTAGTGCACCGTCATATACCACTGCTCACCCTCCGCACGAACGCGTCTAAACCATGGTTCAACAGGATGTTACATGCACTAAAAAACAAGAAAAAGCGACTTTTCAAAGCTGCCAAACGCCTTGGCACACCGGCTTCATGGCAGAAACACAAAATCGCCGAAAAAACATATTGTAGTGCCATCCGCAAAGCAAAGCTTAAATATTATTCCCATGACCTTCAATCCCTTATGACACACAACCCTAAAAAATTTTGGAAAACGATATCACCTATTGACACTCCGGTTCTTATTTCGTTGTTGGATAACACTGGTGCTCTAGTGATAGAAGAAGAATGCCCACTTATATTTAATAATTATTTTTCTTCAGTGTTCACACAGGAAAACCATTCCACTACTCCACCATTAGTAGATGCCGATTACCAGTACATGAGTCCCATAGAAATAAGTGTCTCCGGTATTGCAGCATTAACAAACAATCTCAAGATTTCGACTTCTGCTGGTATTGATGATATTAATACAAAAATTCTCAAAAGCACAGTGATCCATTTAAGCAATATTCTCTTCCATATCTTTCGTCAGTCGCTATCAACTGGTGAGATTCCAAGGGATTGGAAAATTGGTAAAATTATCCCCATCTTCAAATCAGGTGATAAAACGAACGCGCAAAATTATCGCCCTATATCTTTGACATCTGTGCCATGTAAGATCCTCGAACACATCATCGTATCAGCAGTGGCGCAGCATCTAGATAGTAATAATTTCTTTTTTTCTAACCAGCACGGGTTCAGGAAAGGCTTCTCTTGTGAGACTCAACTACTGGAATTTACTAACGAGCTACTACACAACATGGACGAGAACTTCCAAACAGACTGCATATTCTTAGATTTTTCAAAAGCATTCGACCGCGTTGCGCATTCACGCTTAATAGGTAAAATTACTTCCCACAACCTAGACTCACTAACTACCTCATGGCTAAGGAATTTCTTGTCTTTTCGTAAACAGTTCACAGTTGTTAACGGCCACTCATCTCCGTTTAGCGATGTTCTATCTGGTGTTCCTCAAGGAAGCGTCCTAGGCCCGTTGCTGTTCCTGATTTACATTAATGATCTGCCATCCAACATTACATCAACCATTCGCTTGTTCGCAGACGACTGCATAATTTACCGCAAAATCCGATCACCTGCAGATCATCTTGCACTTCAAAGGGACCTCGATCATGTAACCGCTTGGTGTTCATCATGGCAAATGTCACTTAACACTGAAAAAATTACCGACGATTACGTTACTTCCTAATGCGAAATTTGAGCGCAGCAAATAAGCTGTTTCACCTTTTCGATAGATTGAGGCAAAGAAATCGAGCAACACATGTATGCGCTATCACAGAATTTTTTTTTTATTTTTCACACGTATTCCTTTAACAAAGACTCCACTAACAGTTCTTGACAGTCATGAAGGAAGCTTTGTGGTCGGAGAAATAGAGTGATATATGTTCGAATTGGTACACCAATTCTTGATTCTCAAAGACGAGATCTATACAAGCGCCTCGCGAGGTTGTCACAGCCGTGGGACGCGTTACGAGCGAGAGGAACGGGATGTGCTCCCGCATAAGTGTTAGGAAAATGCTGTTTGTCTTTATGTCAACATTAAAGTCCCCCACTACTAACATCGGTGTGGATCGATGGACGGTTAATGCGAGTTGCAGGAAGTGCACGACGTCTTTCGTGAGTGCGGTAGGGGCGAAGTAGGCAGCTACTACCAGCAAGCCGTTGGGCAACTTTGCGGCGCACAGTTCGCCAACTTTATGTGACGTGCCAAACATTTCGACTGGTATTGCAGAGAGACCTGTGCGCAAGTAGATAGCGACTCCCGCCGCTCTGTTGTGGTCTCTCCGAGCACCACAGCAGTATAGGAAATCTATGATTTCGAGAGGCTCTTCGGGATCCATCCAGGTTTCAGCAAAGCAAAGTACAGAGGAATGGCGCAGAATGTGATCGTGGTGTACGTCCTTGGCATGTGCGGCAAGGGAGCGTACGTTAAGAATGTGGTTGTGAATGATGAATCAAGTGCTGCCAGCGAATGACGCGTGCATTGGCTGTCTGCGTGTGTTACTGATGTGTGGTTAACATGTTAAGCTTCGCTAAGAGTGGAACGCGACAGCGTCTTGCAACGCTGCCAGGGAGTCCACAGAACGCCATCGCCAATTCGGCTGTACGCCTTGCTGGACGGTAAATTTATTTTTTGAGGAAAGGAAATGTATCTCTCTCGCATATCTGGGTGGACACCTGCACCTCGCCGTAAGGGAAAGGGGGAAGATGGGAGTGAACGAAGACGCCGTATTAGCTAGACGCGCCTTTGTTCATTCCAAACCATTCAGCTGGCATTACGGAGTGGCTAGCGTGCTCGTATCGCACTCCGGAGACCCTGGTTCGATTCCCCAACTCGACCAATTTCGTTCTCGGTTTTATTGATTTATGCGGTCTAACTAGAAAGGTTAATTAGGCTATTTCATATTTATATTATTGTATTTCTATCCATCGTGTTCTGTCATTAACCTGTCAATTGTTGGAACTGTCTAGGATGTTCGACACAACGAATATGAAACGAGCAACGTCTTACTGAGTGGGGAAATGCGTGGTGGTGGAGGGAACGCGGCTTTGTACTTATCTGTTTTTTTTTCAGCAGCGTCTCCTTCCGCGGACGCTGTTGTCGCTGCGGCGCGCGTCTTTCTTTCTTTCTTTTCTTTTCTTCTGACCTCTTCATTGTCCTCTATATTAATTAGGCTAATTGATTAATTAAGCAATTAACTAAACTCCGTCCAACTTAGTTGCAGCATCACTATACGATCCCTTTGATTGGTTGCATGGTTACTAGCCAAAGTACAATTGGCCCCATTTGAAATTCGCGCACTGTGACGTCACGAGCATTTCGACCAATTGAAAAGCGTGACATTGGGGGCGGAGCTGGTTACGAGGCCGACGCCGACGCCGACGCCGACGACGACGCGAAACCCAGGAACGGACGCCAAAGAGCTGCGCTCTAAAATGCAAGTTAATGACATTCAGCCGCAAAAAATCTAACTCTTCGTTCAATTACATGCTCGATAAAAGCTTAGTCTCTCAGGTGTCTTCTTACAAATACCTCGGTGTCCATTTTTCATGTAACTTGTCCTGGTCCACTCATATACAGAAAATAACAGCTAAAGCATCCCGGACCTTAGGCTACCTAAAACGGAATCTTCATGGAACTCCTGCTACTACCCGTAAGCTCGCCTATCAAACATTTGTTCGTCCGCAACTCGAATATGCGTCATCCATTTGGTCACCTCACCAGGCTTATTTAATTAACTCCCTTGAATCAGTCCAAAATCGTGCTGCGCGTTTCATCTCCAGAAACTATGACCGTCACTCAAGCGTCACAAACATTAAATTATCGCTCTCTCTTTGTACCTTGAAATCATGAAGATTAATTGCCCTAGTCTGCTTATTTCACAAGATAGTCTATAGCACTAATCATTCGACTCTCCCTCTTGCCCAACCTCACCGCACCTCGCGCCGTTTAAACAACCATCTGAGCTTTCAACGCCTTTCAGGTAAAACCGTTGCATTCAATTCATCCGCTTTGCCGCAGGCTATTATTCACTGGAATGGTCTTCCGGAACACATCGTCAATATTCGTGATCCAGCTTCTTTTAGGACCGAAATAACAGCCATTTTTTCCAATTACTGACGCGTCAATAACTATTGTATAATGATGTTCTTATTGTTTGATGGTGAGTACTAACAGTCAGTTGGCATTGTGTAATGATGTTCTTATTGTTTTATGGTGAGTACTAACAGTTAGTTGGCATTGTGTAATGATGTTCTTACTGTTAAATGAGTACTAACAGTCAATCATCATTATATAATCATGTCATTCATGCTCCTGTTATTACCCCTATTTATGTAATCCCCCCCTCACTCAATACTCCATGCTTGGAGCCTGTGAGGCAACGTGAATAAATAAATAAATAAATAAATATAGCAGCGAAAGGAATGGGACGGCACGGAAAGGGAAGGATAGATATGGAAAAATACGAAGTTGCGTGAAGCCGACGCGCGACTTGGTTCGGCCAGCTCGGTCGCCAAATAATAAGCACCTGATACAGGTTACAACATTCCTCTTCTGTTAATATTGCAGACGCTGGGGGCGGGGTCTGAGCTGGCGCTTTGAACGTCGTAGCGGAACTTCGCAGCTATCCCCGCGAGGTGTGTTGTCTTGCGCTGGCCCTTGTGTTGGCAGCCGCAATGGTGACGATACCTGCTGCGTGTGTGACTCGGTCAGTCCATCTTGCTCCGGAGCTGATTGAACTTGCGACGAGCCTGACCACTTTGGGCGCACCTGGTCAACGTGCCGCCGCATGGGTCCACATGGCGTATCGACCGTGACTATCCGGGCGCAGATGCCGTCCTTCCCAGTGTCCACTTATCTCCCAAGCCGTAATTACGAGCGTAAACAGGAACGTCTGCCGGCAGCGTCCACTCTTGAGGAAAAACACAGCGCACTCTTAAGACACGGACAAAGAAAGGCAAGACGATACAGCGCTGACTTCAACTGATTATTTTATTGTGGAACAACATATATATATACGTTGGAAAAGTGGGCGGGAAGACATGAGTAACATCTGCTGTGTTTGCACGCGACCGAAAGATAACAAACTGCAATTGAAAATAACATGAGGGCAAGAGTGACCCTTGGAGGGAACAAAAAATGAAAACTAGACAAGATAAAGAGACAAGTGGAGGGGCGATTAAACGGATCACGCTTAAAAGGATGACGCTTAGAAGGATGACGCTTAGAAGGATGACGCAAGCAGGCAGTACAAGAGACAAAGAACACTAGGAGATGACAAGGGAACAAAATGCACTAAAAGGCCAAAAAGACCATTAAAAAATTTTTAAAACCGAGGTTGGTGTAGTTTACAAGATAGCCTTGAGCTGCGGCAAGGCCTACGTGGGGCAAACCGGACGTTGCCTCAATGAGCGTCTTATGGAGCACTCAAATACTGTCTCTAACACCGTCAAGAAAAACTTGGGTGTTCACTGTTTAAAGTGTCCCTCCGGTTCCTGCGAGCCTTTCCTTCATGACTGCTCGGTCATCGCGAGAAACGCGCATCAATCCACACGCGAAATTATAGAAGCCGCCCACATTCTAAAGCTAGGTGAAGATTGTGTTAGCACACCCTCGATAGCGCTAACGAAACGTGAGTTAGATTATTTGAGCCAGGCATAGAGCAATTTTAATCTGTAGGATTCCGAAATTCGTCTTTTAGCCTCTTTTACCTTTTGGACAAGGTTGTTATCTGTCTTCTGCTTTTAACGTCCCTTTTGGTTCTTTTATCGGTTTTAAAAATTTTTTAATGGTCTTTTTGGCCTTTTAGTGCATTTTGTTCCCTTGTCATCTCCTAGTGTTCTTTGTCTCTTGTACTGCCTGCTTGCGTCATCCTTCTAAGCGTCATCCTTCTAAGCGTCATCCTTTTAAGCGTGATCCGTTTAATCGCCCCTCCACTTGTCTCTTTATCTTGTCTAGTTTTCATTTTTTGTTCCCTCCAAGGGTCACTCTTGCCCTCATGTTATTTTCAATTGCAGTTTGTTATCTTTCGGTCGCGTGCAAACACAGCAGATGTTACTCATGTCTTCCCGCCCACTTTTCCAACGTATATATATATGTTGTTCCACAATAAAATAATCAGTTGAAGTCAGCGCTGTATCGTCTTGCCTTTCTTTGTCCGTGTCTTAAGAGTGCGCTGTTTTTTTCCTCAAGATGAACTACCAACTAGCCCGCTCTTCCACCCTTGCAAGCGTCCACTCGTCCGTTTGGGGAGAACCCGCATGAATGGGAGGAAATAGTGCGTTCAAGCGAGATCGGATGCAGTAGCCCAAAAGGAGTTCAGAAGGACAGTTTTCTGAACTGAGGGGAGTCGTTATGTAATTAAAAAATGCCCAGGCTTAGATTGGTTAAGCCAACAATGCGTTGCATATTGCGCGGTCTTTTTGCGCGAGGTATTGCTTGGCGGCACTCGATTTTCTCACCAGCTTTTCCTCCGTGACGTATGGATGGATGGATGGATAGGAGCGCCCCCTTTGAAACGGGGCGGTGGCAACCGCCACCACGCTCAGTCGTTTTTTTCTTCTTCTTTTTGTTTTCTTTTTTCTTTTTTCTTTTTTTCATTCTTCCTTTTTTTTCTTTTCTCCTTTTGTTTCTTTTTCCTTTTTTTGTTTTAGCGGGAGTCAGGTGGTGGCTGCGGCCGCGCGCGACCGCCGAGTTGGGACCCAGCTTTTCCTCCGGCTGTCGTGACGTCACGTCACGTGGTTTGGTGGCTGCCCGGCCGCGCCCAAGGGCTGAACTGAGTGACTGCAATATGCTACGCATAAAAGAAGGCGATTCAGATTGTCTTCTAGTCGGCGGTTACCCATTTTCTTGAGGCCATCCTTGATGGTGCGGACTGTTCGTTCTGCTAGCCCGCTCAATTGTGGGTGGTACGCAGGCGTACGCAGATGGGTTATATTATTCCTCCTCACAAATAAGCCGCCGCGGTGGCTCAGTGGTTATGGTGCTCGGCTGCTGACCCGAAAGACGCGGGTTCGATCCCGGCCGCGGCGGTTGAATTTCTTTGGAGGAGAAATTTTAGAAGCCCGTGTACTGTGCGATGTCAGTGCACGTTAAAGAAACCCAGGTGGTCGAAATTTCCGGAGCCCTCCACTACGGCGTCTCTCATAGCCTTAGTCGCTTTAGGACATTAAACCCCATATACCAAACCAACCGACCTCCTCACAAATGTTGCGAATTCATCGCTGGTGAACTGTGTGCCATTATGGGTTACGATAGTGCGAGGAATGCCAAACCTGGAAAATATATTCCGCAAGGAGCTGATCGTAGCGGAGGTGCCAGATCTTTTAGAGCGCAGCTCTTTGGCGTCCGTTCCTGGGTTTCGCGTCGTCGTCGGCGTTGTCGTCGGCCTCGTAACCAGCTCCGCCCCCCTTTCATCCCCCCAGCGCTAGCAGCGACCGACTGATACCGCTGGATGCCGCTGACGCCGCTAGAGAGTCAAGATAACGTGACTGCATAGAACACCGTCGCCGCCATGCAGAAAGAGGAGGAAAGGGTGCCCCCCCCCCCCCCCCCTGTTCTTGTGTGGCGGATAGGGTGCTCTTCAGTTGCCGACGCGCCGGTTATTTCACGTAGGGCCCGGCACGTCGACGAATACGTGACCACCTTCCCACGGCTAGACCTGGTTCTTAGCGCTGCGGAAGCGAGGGTATCATATTGTTTGTGTTGGCATCGGCGGCGTTGTCCCTGAAACCAACTCCGCAGCTGGGGTTGACTCACTATCGAAAAGGTGAAACAGCTTATTTGCTGCGCTCAAATTTCGCATTAGGAAGTAACGTAATCGTCGGTAATTTTTTAGTGGAACGGCCTCAATCCACTTACTGTGTGCATCCACGAGCACAAGGATCATTATACCCAATATTGGCCCTGCAATGTCAGCATGAACTCTTTCCCTTCTTTCCTGGGTCTTTGACCAGTTACGTGCTGGTGCAGCAGCAGGCATAGGCAAGTTTTGTATGCAGCTTTGACAGGAAGCAGACAGCCGTTCAATGCTGCTGTCGAGGCCCGGCCACCAGAACGAAGACCTGGCGACCACCTTCATGGCAGAAGAGCCCTGGTGGGTTTCATGCAAGTGTTCCAACACTCGGGCACGCAAGGTTTCTGGAATCAGAACTCTCCGACTCCAGTACAACAAATCGTGTGCTACGGGCAGTTCCAATCGCCGGTCGACAAATGGTTTTCATGTCCTAGTCGAGCTCACTCTTACTTGCTGGCCAGCCGCGTAACACGTGTCCTACAACTACTTTCACCAAAGGGTCGACTGTGGTTGGCCCCTTTAACTCGGGCAGCGAAACAGTCTCGGCAGTGAACGTTCCAATGCCAAGAGATAATCAGCAGGCTCACTTTGTCTCCAAACGTGTCATCTCTTGGGGCAATCGGCTCAGTGCATCAGAATTAATGAGCAGCTTGCCAGGGGATTCATCTTAAAGCAGCGCGATACACAGGACGAGTGAAAGAAACAAGAGACAACACGACGCAATCTAACAACTGAATTTTATTCCTAGAAGGGTTAGATATATAAGCACCAAACACAGCGATAAAACTCAGACACATCGCGATAGCCCCCACAAAACCCGTACGCGCATGTAGAGAAATGCAAAAACCGCCTCGTCCCAACAAAGCCATTCAGCATCTTAGCACATCACAAGCACCCGCTATCACCCCTTCGCCACAAATTGCCCGAGAGCACGAATCTCTTTTTCCACCAGATTAATAGAAGGCGAGGCGACACATGTTTCAGTCTCCTGGCTTATCCGAAACGCGTCAACTGACTCCCTGCATGTCCGATCTGGGTGACTGAACAAGATATCAGTCCTTTCCAAATTGGAGAAACAATCTTTACACTTCAGGCAGTGCAAAGCCAGGTTCGATGACACTGCCCCTTTTACTGACCTGCGGTGCTCGAACAGCCGCTCATTAACACAGCGGCCTGTCTGACCGATGTACATCTTGCTGCAGGAGAGGGGTACCGTATAAACCACTCCAGTGTTACAAACGACCAGTGGTTTTTTGTGCGAAACTGTGCATTCATTCTTGGCTTAGTCGTCCCGGCACTCGATCTTCCTCCTTACGGACTGCAGACTCTGCTCAGCTTATTCTTCGCTGTAAAAACTACTTTCACCCCAAATCTCAAACCTACCTTCTTCAAAAGTTGAGACATTCCATGTACAGGTTCCGTCAAAAGTAAATGGAAGGCAGTATTCACGAGAAAAATTAATCGTTGGCCCCCGAATTAATGCATCCTAGAAAACATATGTGCAGCCAAATTGTGATTTTGCGAATTGCACTGTGCACCAACAACCATGGACCATTATGCTTTAGATTTGAAGAAATTAAATTTTTTTGACAAAGTCGCTTTTCATTTACTTTTGACGGCGAGTGTACCTACGGAATCGCCACGGTTCTTGTAAGCGTGCGGTCTTTTTCTTTTGCTAGACCAACGCCCCTAGTCAATATCCTCTTGGATATTTGAGCCAGAGCCATATCCGGATAACCAGCGCCCCTCAGCCTCTGAACCTGCCCCTGGAAGCAAGTCTGGGCCCTATGGGAGCACGATTCCCGCAGTGAAGCCGTGAGACATGCCGTCGCTATTCCGGCCTTGACCAACCTAGAGTGCTCTGAATTGAAACTGAGGAGCGGCTTAGTTGTACTTGGGTTATATTCCCAACAAGTTCCTGTGTCACGGCAACTGACTTTCAGGTCAAGGAACTTAATCGAACCCGAGTCTGGTAATTAAAACGTGAAACATAGGCCCTGGCTCCTCTCTTTGAAAATCTTAATGACATCGGTAACACTACTGGGGGATCCTTGGTTCAGAAACACTAAAAAAATCATCAACATAGCGAAACACTTTCACAGCTACGTCCTCAAGATCTTCATCCAGTCCCATGTCCATCCTGCTGAGGAAAATATCACTCAACACCGGGGCGACCCGAGACCCAATACACTCACCAAACCGTTGGACGAAAACTTTCTCACCCCATCCAACGAAGGTCGAACGCAAGTAAAAGGACAGAAGTTCAACGAAACTTTCCACTGAAATGCCACAATTGGCAATGAAGTTCCTTTCGTCGTTATCCTTGACAATGCAGTCCTTGACGTTCTCCTACAGCTCAGCATGGGGTAGGGAGTAAAACAAATCCTCCGCGTCTATGCTAGAGGCATAAAGCCTCTGGTCCTCCCTCCGCGATAGGAAATCAACTACCTCAGCAGAGTTCCTCACCAAAAAAGGGTCGGACGGCTTGAGGGAGCCTAAATGACGCTGCAAAAAGCCTGAAACAGCATGCTGCCAAGTGTCACGCTCCGATACAACTGCCCCAAAAGGGACATCGGGTTTCTTGGTCTTGAACGTGACAAACATGTCCAGCACCGTACCTTTTCTTTTGTTGACAGTAGCATACAGTGCATCCAGGTTCATTCCTTGTAGCATACTCATGGCCTGCTTCTTGATGGCAGCAGGCCTCAAAGCCACTTGCATGAAATTCTTTTTCACAGCTTCCTCTGCCTTCCTGGTGAACACATCTTCTGGTGCGAGAACGAAGAACCCCTCTTTGTCAGAAAGGAGAGGCCTCAGGCGTTCAGCTGCCAAGTAGTTGATCAGTCCCTTCATAGGTCTTGTCACCTTCTTGCCCTTGTAGTTGGCGACGATTTCTGAGCACTAACTGACACACCTCTGTCTATCGCCTTCGGGAACCCCGTGGGAAACTGTCCGCGCAAGCGCCATCCTCTCGAGAGGTCTTAAGGCTGGCTCAAAACAGAACTTGGGACCAAGCTCCAGAGTACGTCGGTGACGATCTTCAATTGTCCTATTGCCAAGAACGCAAGCCTTCCGTCTCGTTGCTGAAGCTTTTCTCCTAGTGGGTAACGTAGGCCGTACGGTATTCCGCAAAAACTCGGTGACGCGGTCCGCCGTCTTGGACCAGTCCGCGTAAAGCCGGAGTTGGTGTTGCTCATTCCTTGCAAGGCCGCAGTGGACTCGAAGACAAATCCTGTAGAAACGCGCCGGTCCCCACCACTCAGAGCAAAGGATACGGATCATCCGTCTCGTGTGCCCAGGGGAGGGCTGCAGCCACCCGCACAAAACTTGGATGTCGGTAGGGCACTGCTGATGTCTTCCATGCCAAGATGCCGTTCTTGCTCTGCACACACAGATTGCTATGAGAGCAGTCAGAACCGCTGGGGTGTGCAGGATAAAGGTTGCAGAAGGAAAAGAGCCCATTGTACAAGAAATGTGGTTAACGACAACAGAAAACTGGCCAAGTTGGAACGGCTTCATCTTAAAGCAGCGCGATACAAAGGACGAGTGAAAGAAACAAGAGACGGCACGAGCGCAATCTAACAACTGAATTTTATTCCTAGAAAGGTTAGATATATAAGCACCAAACCCAACGATAAAACACAGACACATCGCAATAGCCCCCAAAGTCGAATTCCAGTAGAATTTGCCAGGGGATTATCGTATCCTGTAGCGAAATCCTCCAAGATACAAAGCCCAACGCTGAAGGCGAGCAGCAGCCAGGGGTGGTGTATGTCGATCCGACTGCAGGAGGCCCAGGTCTGTGACTAAGGTGAACTCGTGAACTACAAGATAGTCGCGAAATTTAGTCACACCAAATACGAGAGCAAGGGCCTCTCGCTCGAGCTGAGAATAATTTCACACCCTCCTTAAGGTGTAGATGTGCCGGGGAGCCGTCAACCGTTCCAATGTCTGTCTTGAACACATCTTCAGTCAGCAAGATTATCGTCCACAGCAGGCGGGAGAGCATTAGGCTGGGCTGTTCGGTTGAAGATTGGCAATCCTGACTTTGAAATCATAGCGACCAAGTCACGGCCGCATAGACTGGAATGTGGACAGTCTATGATAATCAAGGGACAGTAGAAGGATGCGCCGTTGTACGACACCGGCATGTGCAATTCGCCCAGCACGGGAAGTTTGCCTAGGTAACACGATAGCTTGACATCCGTGGGCTTCAGTGGTGCGCATTGTTGTAGCTGCCTGTCGAAAATGTGTCGTCGGACAACACACACTGGAGAGCCTGTGTCTACATTTATTGACACGTCCATGCCAGCCCAGGTGAAATTGCGCTTAATAGGCAGTTTCAGTTCAGCAATACGTGTTGAGCTTAGCGTCCAAACATGCGCAGCATCATCAAAGTCTTTAGTAGGGGAGTCTGCTATTGCAGCAAAGGTTCTACCTTGTATGCCATGAGTTCGGTGGCTATCCATCCGAGGCCGTTCTCCGGCTGCGTCACTAAAGCACTTCTTAAGAAGATACCCTTGCTTGCCGCTGCGGTACCACCGCGCCTTTGACCAGCCACAAGCGTTGGTACTATGCTTCTTGCTACCGCACCGACTGCAATCCGCTGACGCGTGACGTGCACCAACCTTCAGAAAGGCCATCAGTTCGGAACTTTTCTAGCCATCGTTTTCGGCTGTTTCTGCTACCAGCGCCATGGTTTCCGCTTCCGCCAGCGATAAATTTTCCTTCGCCAACAATTGCTTCTGTAATGAGCTTGACCTGACCCCACATACAATACGGTCCCATAGCATCCGGTCTATCATTGTCCCAAAATTGCAGTTATCAGCAATGCGTCGTATTTCCCGAATAAATGCATGGATAGGCTCACCTTCCTTTTGAGAGCGATTGAAGAACCGGACTCTTTCCGTAGTTTCCTATCGTTTTGGGTCGAAGTAATCATCCAGGGCTTTGACGCCTTCGTCGTAGGTGAGCGCATTGGGCTGTCTTGGTGCTACTCCTCCTGCCAGTACGTGTACTGTGCGTGTGTTGAGCGCCGCGATAAGCAACGCCCTTTTCTAGGCCTGGTCGCTGATGCCCGTTGCTTCGAAGTACAGGTGCGGCCAGAATAATACGGAGCACGCGAAAGGCGGCCAAGCTGGCAGAAACTGCATCTAAGCGCCACCTATCAGCACAACAAAGACACCCCTGGAGCGCGATTACGAGTTTTTGTCTCAATTTTGAGACTCTGACGTCAAAATGACGACACCGCGAGTCGCTGACCGCGGAATCAACCAATTAGCAGCGAGGTTGTGGTGGCTAATAGTAGGGTTCCACCCAGGAAGCATTTAGTTGCGTAATAAGGGACCGTATGCTAAAGTTTTGCTGTAAACACGCCGTTAATAATTTCAAGAATGTTTTATTTCGCTAACAAGCTATGTTTCAAACTCAACGACATGAAGAAAAAGAAGAAGCGTCCTCAATTTTGCAATTAAGTTTGCTCTTCAGTCACTTTTGCTGCCGCGAGGGTGCGCTGACGCTGGAAAAGCGTCGGTAGCGTCGGCTAGGTGGCGTGAGCTGCCGCCTGATTCAAAGGATTCAGCCTTATCCCTCCACGCACATACTCAGCCATCGTAAACATGCAGCCAGAAAAAAAATCTGCTGATTGACGGCTGTCCTTTTTTTACACACTACATAGAATCAACGTAGTGTGCGGACGTCTTAAGTGCGCGGAAAAATCTATTTAAAGGCAGCGATTGCTACGGGTCTGCTGAGATCAATTTGCAAGGAGCGCTTGGCTCGAAAACCGGCGAAGGCAGCTTTAAGGCAAGTTCACACTGGCAAGTTGCAAACGTCGCGCTAGTATTCTAGGCGACCGATTTCGGTCAGTTAGTTACGGTTTGCGAAGCACATGTAAAGCGGGGAGGGAGCGTAACAAATCGATTTAAGCCTGTCGCGCGACCTCCGCGATTCGCCAGTGTGAACTCGCCTAGCCTTCTATCGATGGCAAATGTGCTCCAAGGGCGATGGGTGATTCTATTTATTTTTGTTCAGAAAATACCCGGCGACCATGAATAATCACACTGCAGCAACTGCCGACGAACGGAAGCAGACCGGTGCAGCTGCTGGGAGCTTGCAATCTCATTGCGGGAATTAAGAGCCGGCACGCCCGGTCCCTGTGGCAACACTCTTCCGCCTCGTAACCAACTCATGCCGCCCGCTTCGTGTTAAGCACTTGATATTCGTGTTGGTGTTGTTGCCGTTCCGTTCGGATGATGCTCGGATGACACCGCCGGGGATACTGCGGTGGCGAAAGTTTATGCGAAGGAAGTCCTCCTTCGCCGCCGCCTTGTCTTGGGGGGTCTCGCCGGAAAGCGCGCACCTTCTGCGACTTAACTTTGACAGTGGTCTCCGCAACTCACCGCAAACACTTGCTCACAGTCGGTTGGGCTACGCCGACGTTTACTTCATTTCCTACGGTGTCTTGAAACCCACCGGCGGCGAAGGCGCGCACAGGCACTTGCCGCTCCACTGACCGCGCACTCACCCGCACACCTCCAAGTTCAACGGCGAGTTCGTCGCACAGCCATTATGCTCCTTCCTATGTCAAAACTTCGAAACAACTCGTCCGGCACGTCAAAACCGTCTTCATGCACCCTCTTACACTGTTGCTCGCGCGGCCACCGGCCATGTAAACAACCACCATTTTCTGACTCAAGCGGTTTGAGACCACTCGTTCCAATCCCGAAAAATCGTCTCAATCGGCTCGCATAATTAGGTAAGCAACGTCAACACTTCTGCCCGTTTTATGACGTCGGCCGGTGACGCAAAAAACAATATGGCCGCTGGTCACGACCGACCAATAGGAACGGGGCAAATGAGACACTTTTTGAGCCACTTTCCGATTGAGACGATTTTGAGCTACTCGTAATCGCGCCCCTGGCTATCCGCGCGCAGCGAGAGTGCCTGCCGCCGAGCGCCCCTCGTTGCTGCAACCCTGCCGTTATCACTGTTCGAAAGATGCTGAGCTGGTTCGGGCAACACCGCCAGGTGCTGCCTTCATCCAGGTGTGCTCACTTCAGCCTCGGTGTCGACCACGGTGGAAGATGTGTCGACTAAACTGCAAAGCGGTGGCCGCGCGGACTGAACGGCCCAGATAACACGTAATGCCGAAACGGCCGTCTTGCGCCCGTTACCGCGCGCGCCGCTCCTCGATGCGATAAACGGTGCAACGAAGCGCATGGCGCTGTCAGCAGAGAATCAGTCGATCATAGAGCAAGGGACTGCATGCTATATGCTGTGATGTTGATAGGCCTGCGGAAAAAGGGGGTCCGTGCTGCCGGCGCCATCTCGCCGCGTCCATATCAAGATGTCTCTGCTAGGCAGCGCGCATAAGCACGTTTCCGCTGCTCCGCGACCCTTCCTGTGCTCCGTATTATTCTGGCCGCACCTGACCGCCTCTGCTTTGATGACGTACGCCTGCCAGTTGTCTCTTTTATCGTCATAATCTGGTAGCTGTTGATGCGCCATGGAAGCGATTTCTGCCGCAGCCGTCGTTCCGTCTTCGTCGGTTATCTCTTCCTTGATTCCCAGGGTTTCTTCCGGCCTCGTCTCCACTGATGCGTCGTAGGCACACGTCAAGCGGGTGCCCCAATCGAAGAACCGCACGAGTCAGGTGCTAGCATCAGAAGAACGTCTATTGCTATCTAAGCGTATCTTTTATAGCAGCGAAAGGAAAGGGACGGCGGGGGCAGGAGAGGACAGATATGGAAAAACGCGCACTCATGTTGCGTGGTGCCGACGTGCGACTGGGTTCGGCCAGCTCGGTTGCGAAATGATAAGCACCTGATACCGACTACAACACCTACAATGCATAATGCTTGGAAGATGCCAGACAGTGCACGTACCCAGAACTAAATGCCCATACAGAACAGGCACACTGCATCACATGATGTTAGAGGACCCATTTCCACGAGGTTTATGGGGCGTCCAGAAGCGCGGCCCTTCAGGCACTCCGCGTTAATATCGTGAATAATACCGTCATTAACCACTGGGTAAACGCCATAGTGCTCGTATCCGAAACACGGTGTGTATTGCACCCGTTTATACAGGACATAACAATAATAATAATAATGTTTATTTCCATCATAACATATGATGGAGGTGGTGAGAAAAAAAGCGAGGACGCTTGACTAAGTTCTCACCACCTCAGGCAGTGGCATGCAGCAAGACACATTCCGCTCTTTACATACTGCACACATGCAGCAAAAAAAAGAAAAGTGCAAAAAAAGAATTAACAACACGTAATACAACATTAACACACTTAGTAAAGCAAAAAAAAAATAACACAATAAAAGGCTCGATTCCAAAAGTGGTGTTAATGCTGCTTATGAATAAGAATTAGTATAATTGCAAGCTTTGAATTATAAAATCACGTACAGTGGAAAACGGAATATGAAGGACATCAATGTTTGAGTCAATAAATATGTTTAAAAGTAGCGGGAGACGGTAATTAAGCATTTGGTGTCCGTAATTTGTTCGTGTAACAGGTATATACCAGTGTGGTTTGTGACGTTGTGGGTATGGAGTCTGGAAATCCTGAAGTGAGGCTAAGTGGGTAATTGTGTTTAAGTAGGCTTTTTGTTCAGTTATGTAAGATTTAATTAACCTGTAATTATATATTTTCTGGACGTTTACAATGCTGAATGTGGTAAACAAGTGCCTGGTTGTGTGTCCGTAGGGTAACCCATATATTATTCTAAGCATCTTTTTTTCCAGTACTGACAGTTTCTGTAGGTTTGTGTTTGTTGTGGTGGCCCATATTAGTGCGCAGTAATTAACCCTCAGTAACCCTCAGTGGCCCTCAGTAACCGATGCGCGCGAAACGCGTTTATTTAACAATCATTATAGAGGGCACCCAGGCAGCGCGCAATAGCAGGGGCTTGTCTAGCATGAACGAAGCGAAACATCTTGAAAAATTGAGGGTACACTTCAGATGGCTCATGCGATAGAGGCTAAAAAAGGAAGTACAAGCATTGAAAAAAGTCATCGATTTCATTCTTTACTCATGAGCGGAAAAGGCTCGGAATGACATTTTGATGATTCTGTCCAAGAATTGCATTATAACTAGAATATAAGTTCTTACATAACTTTTTCCTGCGAACTCAAGAATAGTCCGAAAGAAAAGCTACGGCTGAGGAATTGCGAAGCGTAGCGCTGGTAGCGCCATTGATTCGTTGTTGATGTCAGTCAAGACCGATGAAAATTAACCTCTCCAAGCGCGTAGACGCATTCATGGCATACAGTACTGGGCTAGCAACGATGAAAAAATTGCCGCGTTTCTAATTCCACCATTTGCGCCACTCACCACCGCTCTTTCTATCAAGTACTCAAGCAGCATTCAGGAGGCTTGATCTTGAAACAGCTGGTTTTGAAAACCACGTAACATGGGGTGGACTACTGCGACGCAGTGTGTCGTATCTGAAGTGTCGTGATCACATACTTGCCAAAAAGAATGTTTTACATGTGGCCCTGAACACCACGGACAGACCAGCTAGGGAGTGGTTGCTTTCGGTAACGGTCCATAGAAGTTCTCGTTATCAAGGAAGCGGGAGCGAGTACTAACTTAAGTGCAGAGCCAGTTCAGCTCAACTGTGGTCAGCTGGTTGCCACTGTGAAAGCGAAAGGCTGAGTGTCATTTCTCCTCCATTAGTTTCTCGGCAGCATCTAATACGGCAGTCATCGTTATCGGCAAAACAGGAAAACGACAACCGCTATGAACAACACAAGGTTATATCTTTCGGAACGCGTGTGAAACCGTCTGCGGTGATAACACACGTGCGGCTCTCTGTCAGGGCGTATTTAGTCCACCATTTAGATAATGTGATGTCCACACCAACATTCGACTGATTCTCAAATAGGCCCTCCATGCTGGCATAACCATGCTCGATTTATGATAGCTATGAAGCAACATTCATTTCATGCAAAGCAAAAACAGCGATGGACAGCGTGTGCGTCTTGCCATTTTTGGACTTTCCCTCGGCGTCAAGACTAGGACAAGGTAGTTTGCAGCTTCTTTCTCCCCCTGTGCAACAACAACAGCATGCTGAACAACGTATGAGTGAAGATGAAGATAAGTAAAAGCAGGGAGTGCGACCAAATTGATTGTGAAACATTTTATTCGCCGGAAAGAGCTTGGAAAGAGGTCGCGTCAAGTGGTCGAGAGTACGCAGCCCTCGACGACTTTGTCAGCCCACTCCACCGCCAAAACTTGCGTTCTGGGGTCAGAGCTAGCCAGCACGGTCTCCCACCGCTCGAGAGAAGGAGCTGTAACTAGATCACCCGGAGGTGGCTCTATTTTGCAGTCCCACAGGATGTGATCGCACGTAGCACGTTTGCCACAGCGTTTGCAGTTTGGGTTGTAAAGATCTGGATAAATGTGCGTGAGGAGTGATGTGGTGCGTATCGATCTCGTCTGTAGACGACGCCACGTAACCTCTTCTTCTTTAGTAAGTCTTTTGTCTGGAGGGGGGAAATTCTCCTCTCTAGTTTAAAATGATTGGTGAGATCATGATATGTGATCATGGAGTCCTTCGTGAAATTCAGGGAGCCAGACTCATCCCCTGCCCGGTCGACGAAACCTCGGGCTTTATTGTGGGCTGCCTCGTTCCCCGTATTCCCCGAATGGGCTGGGACCCATATCAATTCGGAATAATTTGGTGAGAATTTGGTTGCGTTAAGGATTCTAAGGGAGGTGTTTGTAATTCGCCCTTTAGCGAAATTATTGATACCCATTTTGGAATCGCTAAGGATGATGCTCTCTTGGGTATGGACTAGGGCGAGGGCTATAGCCGCCTCTTCTGCCGTTTCAGAGGATTTCGTTTTGATTGTTGCCGAAACGATGCGGTCGCCATTCTCGTTCACAACCACAATTGCAAAGGCATTGGTATGTTTGTATTCTGCCGCATCTACATAAAGTGTTCCAGCGCACTGTCTGTATTTGTTATGTAAGGCTTTGGCTCGTGCTTGTCTTCTACCCTCATGGTGTAAGGGGTGCATGTTTTTGGGGAGTGGTTTGATTAGTAGGGCTGTCCTATAGTCGCGGGGTAAGTCTACTTTGGCATCGTTATTCGTAGGTTGAAAGTTAATTCCGAGCCTGGGTGCGACCAAATCATACGTACGCGATGAAATTACTTTTGAAAAATAGTTCAACTACATTAGTAAATACTTTTCTGGAAATTTCGGAAAAGAAATGAAATTACAGAATCTAATGACATTACATCACAATACTTTGCCGAACGTAATCAAAAAATTTTTAAATTACTTTATATTTTCGGCGCAAAAAGTTGCGCATCAGAAATGATTCCTAAAAAATTTTCCAATTTCTTTGTTTGCATCGCCAAGAGATTGAAATTGGGCGTCAGAAAATTTGCCCCTCTTTGAAGAATTGTAGCCGTAGTCTAATGAACAGCCGCTTTGCTGACGTAGATCAGGTCAATTTAAGAGCAAAATTTGTTTTAACTGCTAGAATCCCTCTTCGAGCAGAAGTGCGTCTTTCAATGGGTATCAAGGTCCCACCCTTCTGGTTTTGAAGAACTCGTCCACATAACAGCAGGAGTGCATGGACTGCTTTTTCACGCTCATCGTCCCGGAAGTGCACCGGGGAACAGAAAGCTGTCAGTTCTGCGGTTCAATTTACTCGTTCTCGAGAGACGTTGGCGCAAATAAATCGTATGTCGTGGGGACAGTCTCCTCTGTCTCGCTTGAGTTAAACATTCAACAACTCCTCGTCTTGTTCTTTTTTTTAGTTGTTATTTTGTATTTCCTTCTTCCTTCCCCGCTTCCATATCTATGGTATATTTTCTGATATCCTTCCCAATAAAAAATTCAGTCGTGAGAAGCGCTCGTGTCCTGTCTTCACATTGCCTGTGTCTTGTTTTTCGCGCTACGTATTTCGAAGATGTAACGTACTTACGTTAACATTTTCCGGTAACGTGAGGTGTCACGTTACTAGTTACTTTTTATTTCAAATGTCCCCCTTTCGCCTCTTTTTCAGAAAAAAAAAACCGCCGAAAATGATGTTGCAAATAAACAAAATCTGCAGGTGCTCTCGATGACCCTTGTTGCGGCTCGCATGCATGCCAGAAAACACCTGCCCTTTACCACGCACTCCACCAAAAAAAAAAAAGCACGAACACGCATTCACGCACTTGTCTTCACCCCAAAACCACTCACAAACATAACTCTATAAACAGTGGACGCATGCCGAGCCACCAATAGACCATTTGCAGAGATCTGTCAGTCAGTTTCTCCGTAAGCTTGTTTTCCAACCAAAAGGTCTCAGGAAGCAGTTCCCTCTTCTGAGTAAACTCAGGAATGTCGCCAGTTTACTTCAAGATGGCCCCTAGAGAGCCGTCGAATAAGTATAATGGTACAGCACAGAAAAGAAGATTGCAGTCAACTGGCTGTAGCACTGAAGTAGAGGAAAACGAAAATGGGCCTTTGTTCCTGTGCGAGCTGCAGTGAGCTACGTCATACTAAACTCTCTAAAAATTTTCAGCGTAACAACACTGTCGCTCCAACTTTCTTCCTTCATAGTCATACCCCCCCCCCCCCCTTTCTCCCCTAGCCAGAACAAAGAACAACCCACTCTCCACAGCACTGTGACAAAGGACGGCCTCCCGCTTTTTCCTGCCTAGACTCTGTTGCAAGCAGAGTGCGACCATCCGGAGTTTTCGTTCGCTTGAAGAATATGAGCGTATCGTCTGGGTTTGAGATCTTTTGGTTGGAAAAGAAGCCTTGCAGAGAAGACGAGTTACAGAATACAGTTGCAGTGAAGACGCACTGATCAAAATTTTTGGCCATGGAGTAACGGCAAAGTAACGTGCGATACTTTTTTTCGGTAACCGTAACGCGTTACCTTTTTTTGTAGGGAACGTGGGGCGGTAACGCATTCTTATTTTTTTAGCGTAACGAGTAACGTATTTAGTTACTTTTTTTCGGTAACGCCTACAACACTAGTGAAAGGTAAGTGTAATTTCACTGCTCTGCATCGAGTCATTTGTCGTGCAGGAGTCGTATTTCACATTTCGCTGCAAAGACAGGCGCTGTCTCAAGCGCGCATAGCTCGGTGTCCCTGCGTAAACAACTTGCCAGGTCCCTAGTATGCAAATACATTGTCACTCGACCACAAGAACCTCGCGTTCGTTTAGCTTTTACTATGGAATGCTCTAATGCGTCGTGTAATTACCGAGCAGAGTGCAGCAGCTTCCAGAGAGAGAGAAACAACTTTATTTTGCAGTGGTTTACAGGAAACTTTCGAAAAACGATCTGTTTTGTTCGTAACGCAAGGATGATGCGTTCGCTTTGGGTCAATTATCAACATTGCTAAACTTTAACAAACTCATTTAATTGATGCATTGGAAACGAGAAAGCAGTACATAGAGAACTGTTCACTGCAACTGTTCTTTGGGGCGTCTCGCAGTAGTTACATGCTACTGCTTTGGAGGAGGCGCGTCCAGTTCCTTTCTGCTTCTCCTTGGGTGAAGCTTTGTATTTTCGCAGATGTAGAGGCTGTTGAGAAGGGAGGAATGGGCCCATTGTGATAAGGAACCTTTCCAATCGGAGAGTAGGGAGTACGCCGTTCGTGCCACTGCGGAGAGGGCATGCTCCTCACATTCTCGGTTCGGCGTGAATGCCTGCGTTCTATTCTGTTCTTTTCCTTTCTCTCAAGGAAACTTTCCCCTGCATTCCAAGGTTGACCATACCATGCATCTTCCTCTCAGTCGACTGTCGCGTTTGTTCAACAAGCCAAGCACTGCATATGTTTGGCTGGCAGTGGCCGGTGGTTGTTTTTGGGCGGACGTGGTCCACGCCAGCGTACGCCAGCCGTTGCGCCACTTTCGTTGTTCCAGTCTTCGTCCCATGCGCAACCACAGTAACCCTGAACTGTGTTTTCGGGCGACTTACCACGATAACGCTTCACCGCGGTTCCTGTAGTGGCTCTTCTTCCTGCCGGGTGCCCTCGTGTGGCTGCAAAAACACCACGGCGGCCATGTCGACACGTCTCTCGATGCGCTCCCATGCCTCTGCAGTGGTTCCCAGCGCACTCTTCTGCGTCGCCGGATTCTGTTCGTGCTGTGCTCCGCGCACACCTTAGCGTGCCAGCTCGAGCTTCTATCTGCTTCAGCCATCGTCGCCTGGATTATCGCCGTGTGGTGTTGTTCCCAGGAGGAACCTTTGGCGTGCGCGAATTTCGCGCTCCTTTCCGTTTCATCCGCGCTTTAGTGCACCCGTTTTCATAATCTCAGTTCCTCATCGGCTGCTGCTGCATGTGTTTGGCTTCATCTGCTTTGCGCTCACTTGGATACACTGCTTGCTAGTGTTGTTGGCAGTATCGCACACTTGGTGCATCCTGTCATGTACCGCATCAAGGCAGGACGTGATCCAACAGTCGGCGTTGACTGGCGGCCCGGAGCAGAACGCGCGTGAATCGTTTGTGAAAATTTGCGACGTGGTAAATTAACACTTATATTGTTGGCATTTCAACCCCCGTGTAGTTGCGCCGTTCCGCTGGCGGGAAGGCTTGAAAGAGGAATGACGAGATGCTGCATGAGTGATAGTGCTTATTTCATTGCTTGCTCAGAGACAGCGTTTGTTCCAAGTAAGCAGTAGCCGCTATTTTTCATTGTTAAAGTAGCACCATCAGCCAACATGCATTGTCATTTTTACTCTTGAATGACTGAAAGAGTATCCACAGCATTGCGCTATTTATTTCTTTTTGCTTGCACAGCATGCATTGTTGTGCTTATGGATTGCACTCTTGCATGTTTTTTGCATTCTCCCGAGCATATTTTAGGCAGAAAATTTCAAAGGCATGATGTATTGACCTGAAGTGCTCACTATTATTGCAGCAGTATTGATTTGCTCTGCTAAATATCAAATCTGCATACTTCAAAGCATGTTTAGCATCTTGTCTGCAATGACTTGCCTTCAAAGAGGGCTTGGAGGTTTCACATATCTGCTTAGTCTTGGATGTAACAAGCATCACTAAATAATAATACTCATTACAGATATGTTCGGCAAGTACAGTCTGGGCGGAATGAAACGCAAACACACATAAGGCGTATGTTTGTACTTTGCATCGGGATATTCATTTAGTAGAGGTTGTAAATGTTGTAGTAGTAGTACAAGACCTTTATTCAGCCATAATTTAGAGGCCGAGCATGTCGACCGCCTCGGCGACCAGAAGTCGCTATTCTTCCTCCCCTTCAGCGCCAAGGCAGTCGAGCCTAGTGGTGATGGATAAAGAACGTGGGAGGTAGGAACCCGACTGCTGAGCACCCGGGCAATAGAAGAGGCAATGTACTAGTCCGCATGGATACAGGGGCAGTTGGGACAGGAAGGGTCCGACCGATAGCGATAGAGAAAGAGGCGGAACGGGGTGATGACTGCATTCATCTGGATGTGCCGTGAAGGCGAGCCTCCCGCACCGTGGGTGATGGATGAGGGGAGGGTAAAGGCCTTTGTCGAGGCGGAGCTCGAGGTAGACTTCTTTTATGGTGCGGCGAAGGGTGAGTCTCCCACCGTCTTCCGAGGGTTTGGGCCAGGGGGTCAACGGTGCCCGGAAAAGTGTGTCGCGGGTGAGCTGATGGGCCAGCTGATTGCCGTCAATCCCTGAATGCCCAGGGACCCAGCGGAGGAAACGATGGAAGGCTGCAATGCGGAGACCGCTCGTTCGACCTCCTGTTGGAAAGAAGGGGTTAGGGTGCGTTTCTGTACGTGGTGTATAGCGACTTGTGGGTCTGAATGTACTGTGTACTCTTGAAGAGAGGGAAGGAGAGCAAATGACTGGAGGGCATGCGCAATGGCGAGGACCTCGAGAGACAGTGCATCCGGAGGGTGTAGATACGTCCCGCTGGTGTGGGTTTCAGGAGCGGGGAGGTGGGGATGGTACAGGGCGTAGCCGCAGGAACCTCGAGGAGCCGCGAAGGAGGCATCCGTATAGGCTACACCCTGGGTATCAAAGAGAGGGTAATGGTGCTGCGTGGCCGCATGACGACGGCCGGCGTGCAGGACGGGGGACATGTTGGTCGGGAGGGGGAGGATACGAAGATTGGGAGCAGGGGTTGGAATAGGAGAGGTAAAAGGGGCGATGGGAATGGGCAACATACCCGCTAGAGTCAGTAACCACTGACCCTGACGGGTAAGGGAAAGGCGGGCAAGCTGCGAGTCACGATGGAGAGAGAGAAGAGAACGGAGAGGATGAAAGAGGCCTGTGGCAAAGATCTTAGCGGTAGAGGTAGTGATAGGGAGGTTGAGAGCTGCCGTGAGAGAGAGGCCGACAAGGGCAGTCTCGAGAGCGTTAAGTTGAGTCTGATTGAAGGAAATGTAGGGTGCAAAGTACGAGACCTTATTGAGGGCCAGCGCGTGGGCAACTCGGCACGCAGGAGCCTCGTGGAGACATGAGCGCCGAGTGACCACGCGCCGCAGGAGGTTAGTTACCGAGTGGCAGGTGGTGACAGCGTGGTGGAGGGCTTCCACGTTCTTGGCCGCATGCAAAGGAAAGCCAAGAACTTTGCACTGCGTAACGACAGGAATGGGAGAGCCGGAAAGATGGAGAGAGACGAAGTGGTTGTGTGAGAGCTGGTATGAGGAATGGTTGAGAAGGAGAAGCTGGCATTTTTCAGGAGCAGGAGAGAGGCCAGCAGTGGTGAGAAAGGAGTCGGTGAGATCTAGGCCACGTTGCAGGGTGTCCTGTACGTGACTGGGAAAGCCCGACGAACACCAGAGATTGATGTCATCGGCGTAAAATATATGATGCAGGTCGGGAATTTCAGCTAGCTGGGAGGCGAGGAGGGCCATAGCAAGATTGAAAAGGGTACGAGAGAGTACAGCACCTTGAGGAGTGCCACGGGTCAGGTGGGGTTGGTCGGACAGATGGGTGTCTACTTGAAAGCGAGCCACACGTTTAGAGAGGAATGAGCTGATATAAGAGTACATGCGGTAGCCACCGTCTAAGGAAGCGAGTTGGGGGAAGGATGTGTTCGTGGCAGACACCATCGAAGGCCTTGCGAACATCGACGGTCACAAGTGCGTGAATTTGAGTGGGGGTAGGGGACAGAACGGTGTGCTGGAGAATCAGAAACATGTCCTGTGCACAGATGCGCCGCCGGAAGCCGTTGAAAGAAAACTCTCTCGCCTCGCGAAAATTAGAGAGGTGAGTCAGGGCCATTCGCTCAAGGGTCTTACGAACACACAATGTCAGGGAGATTGGGCGGACGTTAGAGAGAGAGGGAGGTTTGCCCTGCTTTGGAATCATAGAAATGAGGGAGGAGGTGCAGGAGCTCGGCAGGCAGCCACTGTCCCATGCCTCATTGGAGGTTTGAAGGAGGAATTATTTGGCGCAGTCAAGAAGGTTGCGAAGTGTGGTGAATGTGATGGCATCCTCACCGGGAGCCGAGCGCGTAGCATTAGCAGCCAGAGCCGTTTAGAGCTCTCGGACAGTGAAGGAGTGGTCCAGATCGGGGTTAGGTCCACCCGAGTGCATCGGGTAGGAGGGTGCCAGAGGGGGCGGGGGGTAGAGAGAGGCGAGCTGATCAAAAACATCGGAGGGAGTCCCCTGAGTGATGGCTTTAGCTAGAGTGGGAGCAAGGGCAGGCTTAGTGCCAAGGAGAGATTTGAAGAGAGACCATGTGGATCGCGAATGCAGAGTCAAGACGGTCACAAAGAGCACTCCAACGAGAGTGCTCGAGTTAGGCGCAGTGGGCGACGATCTCGGCCCGCAAAGCAGTGATCCGGGAGGAAAGTTGGGCATTGTGGGGTTGGGAGCGAAAGGAGCGTTGAAGATGCTTAAGGCGACGCCATAAACTGAGAAGGTGAGGATCTGGGTCTGGGACTGGGTGATGAGAGCGAACGCGACGGCTGCTGGACGTTAGCGCTGCACTTATGTGCGGAGTCCAGTCGTCGTAGGATTGAAAGGAGTCGGAGGCGAGATTAGCGCGGAAGGCGTGCCAGTCAGTGTGAATGACCGGATATCTAGGGATGTGGGAACGAGAGTTGGTAATATGGACGAGAAAGTGGTCACTGAAAAGAGTTCAGGCTGTCACCTTCCAGTGAAAGGAAAGCGAACCCCGAGAGAAAGTGAGGTCGGGTGCCATGGGGCGCTGTGAGGCAGTGCCCGCTCGACTAGGGGAGCCAGGTGTATTAAGAGGGGTGAGGTGACGTTCCTGGGCCAGACAGTGGAGGTGGTGGCCGAGTTTGAGGGTAACCCTAGAGTGTATGAGGGGCATTAAAGTCACCACCGAGGCGTAGATGGGAGTTAGAAGGAAGAGGGTGAATTAACTTGCCCAAGGCGGAGAATAAAGAGGAGGTGACAGGGGGGTTGTAGAAAGACAAAAGGGCGAGTGAGATGCGGGAAGAACGGTGGAAATAGACCATACCAACTAAATATTTATGGAGGGTGGAGGGGATGTCAGGTGGCTTCACGAGCACGTCGCTGCGTACATAAATAGACGCAAGTGGTGTGGCCGTAGTGGCATGGTAGGCGCGGTAGCCTGGGACAGTGCGGGTGGTCCGAGTCTCGTGGAGAAGGAGAAAATGGGGCAGGGAGGCGCGGGTGAGTAGATACTGGTGGAGGGGGTCTTATTATGGCAGAGATTTCGGCAGTTCCGCTACACAATCTCGAGGTCCTCGCAAAACGCCATTATTATAATGCTGAGGTAGAGGCTCTTGAGGGTACGCGTTCCTTCTACTTGGCCAGGGGCAGTGACTCATGCAGGATGTCGAGCGTCGAAGTGAAGGCTTCGAATTGCTTGGATTGTGCTTGGAGTGTGGTAAGAATGTGGAGAACCGAAGTCTCCAGCTGAACCAAGCGAGTGTGGTGTGCCTGTGTGGTAGTTTCGACAAGATCAGCGAAAGGGATGACTGGGCGGTGGAGGAGGGAGTGGTGAACGTGGCAAGGTTCTCATTTCGCTTTGTAAGTTGTGAGGTAAGAGAGGAGGTGGTTGTCTGGAGGGTTTGGGTCAAGGCATGAATCTGCAGTTCTAGGTCGTGGGAAATGCGCTGCTGCTCTCGCTGCTGGCGTTCCAGCATGCGAGCCGGAGGTCGAACGAGCGGCTCTCGTCAGTCAGGGATGGAGAGGGTGGTGTAGTGGTAGAGGGGGACGCTGGAACCGAGGATCCTTTAACTTTGGCGGCGTAGGAGCCCGGTGGTGACGTGATCGGAGCTGATGGAGGTTCATGATTAGAGGAGGAGGAGGGGGTGGGTTGCGTGGCCCGGCGCGAAGCTAGGCGTCGGAGGTGTGCAGCTTTGGCACACTCCCGTTGTTTAGCGAGGACGAAGGGGAAAGTGGGGTCGAGGGAGGGGTGTGTGTATACCTGGAAATGAACGCACCAGGGCTGGGCACGTACATCAGCACAAGGGTCGGCGGGTTGAGGAGCAGCACAGCGATGACACTTAGGCGCAACGCTGTGCTGTGGGCATTGGTGAGCGCGGTGTCAAAGAGCGAGACAACGGGTGCAGGTGGGAGGCATAGTCTTATGGGGACGGCGCCGGAAGGCAAAATGTTTAAGATGCACAAAGTGGGGGATGACGGTTCCAGCGAAAGTGATGAGCACCGACTGAGTGGTGCCCGTCATGCGAGCAGCAAGAATATCGGTTTTGAATGATTCGATATCATGCATGAGGTCATCCGGGGTGAAGTGGCCACCGACGTTATGGATGACGCCGAGGCATGAGATGGGAGGATTAGGGGCATATGTTTTGATGGCGATGGTTGGTTGGTTTATGGGGTTTAACGTTCCAAAGCGACTAAGGCTATCAGAGACGCCGCAGTGAAGGGGTCCGGAAATTTTGACCACCTGGGCTTCTTTAACGGCTTGCCGTGAATCTGTAGATGCGTGATAGAAAGTAGGAGGTGGACGGTGAGAGGAGAATCAGCTTTTAAGAACACAAGGCTTTGTTCTGGCTTGGCCTGAAGGGTGATCTCTGCACTGCTCTTGGCGGAGAGTTGTGCAGCGGAGATGACAGCGGCGAGTACGTCGTAGAGAGGTAGCTTGGGAGTGAGGGTACTGGGGGGAAGATGGATAGCAACTGTAATGAGCTCGGCGCGGGGTCGGGTTGCGGAGGCAGGCTTACGGTTGGCAGCGACGGTGCTCCAGCCGATTTCCGGGGATGGAGTGTCGTCTACCGCGGACATCATAAGGTCCATGTCTGAGTCATCAGCCGCAGTCTCAATCTGCGACGCGGGTGGCGGGCTGCAGGTCTTGGTGTCAGCTGGACATGTGGCTGGAGCAGGTTCGGCGGCTCCGGCGTCGGCGCCGAACGCAGCCAACTGCGACGCGTCTATGTCCCGATGCTCTTGGCGTCCCTGAGAGCTTGGAGTTGGCTAGCAGGGGTCGTTGCGGCGACGACGAACGCTGCCAGCTGTGCAGCGGCCGTCGATTCGGAGCTCCCAGCGTCGCTCATGGCGCTGAATGCGACAGCATTGTGCTCGGTGCCATGGGTGGCTTTGAACGTAGCCGGTTGGGAGACAGCTGTCGGCGTGGTTGGAGCAGGCCCCGCGGCTGCGGCGTCGGAAGAAGCTGAGGCCGGAGAGGCATCGGTGAGTCTCGGCTGCAGGGGCTTGCTCAGACGCTGCATTGCGGAGGTGCAGGCGCGGCGCGTTAGGGTTAGCGAGGCGCCGCGCCGCGTCAGACTTTTGGAGACGCTTGGAGGGCCAGCTCGGGAGCGGGTCGTGATGCCAATGGTTTCCACGTGGTTCGGAAGCCTTCCTGAAGCGATGGAGTGTAAATCCAGGGGCGGGCGAGGGCATGGACCAGTCCAGGGGCAGGTGAAAACAGAGCACTATAGGCAGCCAGCTAACCAGGGCGGTGCCACCTAGCGGATCACTCTGTGAATGTATAATTCGGTAGATCCCTTAGCCTGAAACATGAATTGGGCTGGCTGTATCCTGCAGCTGAAAGCACACAGGCAAAATATTTTGTTTTGTTCATAGGGATGGCTCATATTACATTCCAGCCTGACTGTACACTTCTCTCCAAGCAGGTACCCCAACTGAAGTAGGCACCGTCTTGTGGAAAATGCTGCGCATATGTTTTACAATGGTGTGTGAAACAATGTGCAGCTAGTAACATTGCATATTTTGTTGTTCCTACATCTATTTTTCTGCTAATATTGAACTAGTAGTCTCTGAGACATAATAGTCAACTTAAAGATCAATGTGTCTCCCGCAAGGAAGGCACAAGCATCACGCCCATGGCTAATTCACTGCCCTTCACCCCTGTTCTGGTTTCACTCCTTCAGTTATGGTATTAATAACTACCAATTTTAGTACAAGGATATATGAGACTACATTTCGGCTAAATATGGTTAATAAGAGTCTTCAAGGAGAGGGCTGAGTCGGGCTGGTTGGTTCATGTTGAAGGTACGGCAAAACAGCGCTGACGGACGGGACGGAAGACAGCGCATGTGTTTGTCTCATCTTCTTCCGTCCCGGCCGTCAGCGCTGTTTTGCCGTACCTTCAATAAGAGTCTTCCACTCAGTACAGTGATGCGGTTGTTCATGTACATCTTTGCTGGTGTCTTAATTTTGCTTTATGCAAGCCTTGCCTGCCTATTGTATCCTATGTCCTCCTATGCTATCTTCCTTCCTCCTGACCCACTATTCGGCCATTTATCCTGTCTCGTTTGCACTGGCTGTTCGTCAGGTGCCTGCTGTGCGAATGACAGGCAACACTAGGTCCCTTCCTTTATTTCCATGAATTCTTCACTGCTACTACTGATGATGATAGTACTATATCAGTATTTTTATGATAATGGGTAAGGTAGTCAGCTAAGCCGATGGTAGCTGTGTTGAATATCACACATACCTTGCATGCAATAGATTAATATATTCGTATTTACAGGACCCTAAATTTCTTTCGGTACACACATTTGGCCATAGACATTTTATGCTTTTTTTTTTTAGTTTTGTCCACTCAAACTAAGATTTCGCTTTTTGTGTTTCAGGTAAAATGTACAATGAGTGCTTCTCTGTCTTATGAGCATGAAGCAATATTTATGGATCCATGACCTTTTCTTGGAAATGACAATCCTTCTTTTGCGTTATTATGTGCTGAGCCTTCGGCGTGAAGAGGCCAATGTGATTACTTGGATTTGTGCAGAGGTGAGACATCACACCCAGCCTCTTTTTTTCTGCAACGTGCGTAGGGTATTAACAAACCATTGTTTAGTGCTTCTTTCACCGTTTTTTAGTGCTCCAGCATGGTGAATAGATGTTGTATTTCGGCTATAGCATGTCAATAAAGGCGTATATCACATAATAAAGGCGTATGATTATTTGCACTTTACTATTTTCTATGTTCCTCTTTTACTGCTTTTTCAGACTTGGTTTTTCTTTTGAAACGAGTATAAGACTTTAGATATTTCACATGCGTTTTCTGGCTTCAGCGAGCTAGTACTAAATAGCGCAGTTCTTCACAATAGTTATTTCAATTAAGCGCAGCTGTATCTATATTAACGATTTTATGCAGGGACAAGAAGGCATCTTGCATTTATATTCACACCTCCTCAGTAGCACAGACAATATGAAAAAATAATTTTAATTTTTTTTATTTTATACTACAAGACGTCATATAGAGAGCAAAGCTATCAAAACTGAACGCAAAATGTGCACAGTTCATGTGTACTTGCAGAGGTTTGTGAACAAAGACAAAATTAATTTTTCCTTTATGCAGAGTGGAAGATTTACATTTTTTGGCATAATTAGATTGTGGTCGGAGAATGAAGTTTCATGCTAGAAGATGAAACCTGCCATATTACACATGGTCGTCGAGTCTTAGTGCAAACACGCGAGCGCATGGCTGTGCTCTTTGAAAGGCTTTTTGGAAGGCCATTGAAACAAAGTGGCAGATGAGGTGAAACACCACATTCAGCTCATTCTCCAGAGCCCCACTGCGGTGATGGGCGGCTGTGTCGCTTGCAGTCGCCCTTTGAAAAAAGCGGCCATGTGTTCGCAGTAAGAGCGGATGACCATTTACATTTTGTATGCTAGAGTGCCGACTCTTGCACCCACCTGAAAACATTAATGCAGGTTATCTGGCTAGCCTCCTTCCTTGATTCCAGATTCCTGAAAACGATACTTGACTATCAGAAATTAAAAGAATGTATTACATACACCAAATTTTGTGATCATATATGACAAAATTCAAAGGGTGATTAATCGTTTGTATTCATTAGTCTAGGGCAGTACAATGTCATCTACCGAGTGCACAGTAAGATTAAACATGACCAGTCTAACAAAACAAACTGCTCTTTTTAGAGGGAACATTTTCGACTAAAATACTGGAGTGGCATGACATGATGAAGACATGGACAGGAGTGCAGTCAAAAGTACCCATATTCGGGATGGCACGAGAACTGGCAGACAGCTATTCATGCAATTCGTGAGTACCTTGGTGCTCTGCTTCTGCTGTTTCGTATGCGGCCAACTTTTGTTTTTCACCTAATAAGACTGCATCTCTTAGAAGATATCAGCAAAAATTGAGGAGCATTTTGATATTCTTGCATGAGATGCCATGTGAGAACTTGAAAATAATGATATCTCGTATGTATACTTCACTGCTGAATACACTAAGCATGGTTTGATAGCCGAGTGCCTCTGACGTATGAGAAAAAATTTAAGGGCACTTTGTTGGCCTAGAATGCGGTGAGTCGAAAGCCTTTAGCGCGGTATTGCTGCATGTGTCACTGACGTGTGGTTAAGATGTTAATTAAGTACACAATTGTTTGTGAATCTTAAAGGCTGGAGACACTGGAGGGCACTTGGGAGGCATCCGTCTGTTTCGACGCCTTTCTGCACACACTGTCCAGCGTCTAGGACAACCAGACCTATATATGCGTTGGCAGGAAGTAGCGTAGCGATTAGCACGCTCGGCTTCGGAACGGAAGGATGGTGGTTCGAATCCCATCGGGCTCAGATATTTTTTATGGTGTGACTAGAAAAAGCGTGACACCTCTGCTGACAACCTTCGTTTGACAACGATTAAAGGCTTTCGCTTTAAAATAGCCAGGTTGCCACACAATGTGTGGAACAACCCTTTGTAGCACTTTCAGGCTTTGGGAAGCAGAGAGTGGATCCAATATTTCTAGCAATTTCTAGCAAACGGTACAAACCACTCGACTAGGAAGAAATAGTTGACACAGCACACTGACTCGAATGACACCATGTGCTTGAAGGACCTTATGAAGTGGCCCGTTATGTTGCTCAAGAACAAGGTCGCTTAGGATGGCTGTCAAAGATGAGCTGATGCAGGTGCCTTCTTTCTGTCCCTAGTACTCACTGCAGAACGCAATGAACAAGCAGCAAAGGTGGCAGCTGAGCGTGGCCAGACTCTTGCGCTTCCCTCCGCAAGCAATCTGGAAGGGCAGTCCTCGGAAATCTTTTATGCTTTCGCTCGCAACATACATTGTCGCCGCACGTGACGGGGAAAGGTACACATCCTTGATTTCAGCGACAGTGTACTCACAGGTCCTAGTAACAGATCATTTCAGGTATTCTGATACATCTACAGGGCGTCTCATGAGGAATGAATTCTCAGGCTTCAGAACTGGTAGTGCTGTTCACAGAAACTGTCCCACTGTCCCAGTGTTTGTTGCCACATGGACCTTTTCGAAATATTGACCCAGAAAGGCGAGCCTTCCTAACGTATTTTGTGAAAAAAAGGCCTAAAACGTGAGTCTTTCTGCCTCTACATGAGTGCTGAAAAGCTTGTGAGGGAGATGTTTTGCTTATTGGAAGGGTTTTCCAAAAAGGCAAAAAAGAGACTGTGAAGCTGCGCGAAGCAGCAGGAATAAAGACCATTCCACAGCTGACGAAGAAGCAGAAAGACTCAGGTCTTAGACCTTTTTTCTCACCAGACACATGAGGACACCTAAAACACCTCATAAAACACCTCAGGAACATTTCGAAAAGGTGCACATGGCAAACGCCTTCGGTTAAATTTCGGCGAAGAGCCTGTTCAGAAAACTTGAGGATATGTTCCTTGTAAGGTGTACTGCAGACTTATCGGAATACCTCAATGAGCAGTGACCGGTATCTATGACTCCGTTTTCATTCGAAATCAGGGGTATGTACATTTTCTTGCACATGCTGAGATGATGGAAGCTGTGAGTGAAAGCATAAGATTTGGGGATAGTGGGCTTCCACATTACTTGTGGGCAAGTTTTTGGCCATACTAAGATGTTGCCATTGTTCCTTGCTCACTAAGATTTGCAATGATTACTATGGAGAGCAAGAAGGCATCTGGATTAAATCTTTTTTGGCACCCACCCTGTGCCAGCTTCTTTTCAGCAGCTCAGGGCATTCATGCACACAGTGTTGTTCGAGCAAGCACACTTTGTCTGCTTCTTCCTGGTCCTGTGGTGTTTACTTTCTTTCCTGTAATGAAAAATGCATTTTCAATGAAGCATAATGGGTTGGTTCTCAGTAAATTGTTTTCACAAGGTTCTACAAAAGTCATTTGGTCAATAGTGGATGGTTTGAATGTGTTTGCGAAATTGCTTTGCAAAATAAAGTCTTTTTTATGCTTTTCAGATGAATCTGACAGCAATGTGCAGAGGTACAAGGTATGCAATTTGCCAAGAAGATAAAACATGTGTACCTGTACTCACCAAAACAATCTATGTTGTGGGGATACACATTAATCCCTTGCCCCATTGTAACGGCCGCGCGTAATTATCACGCGATGCTATGCGCGCGCCGTTCGGGAGGTTTTGCGAGGGAGGGCACTCACGCCACCCCCGCTTCCTTTCGCACCCCGCCGCGACGCCGCCGCGGAGACTTTCCCTCTTTCTCCTTTCTCAACGGATAGACCTCCTCTCCACAGCCCGGGAAGAAGGCGCGTTTCTCCCGAGGCTCGCTCGTCTTCTGGCGGGAGCCGTGCACACGCATGGATCAGAGATCTGCCACGGAGACCGCTGCCCTTATCGCCCGGCCACCGTGTGTGACTTGACCGCCGCGGGCCGTGAGCGAGGAACCACGCGAGGTGAGCGGAACCTTCTTCCCCCTATTTTTGCGTGCGTTCTTTCCTTTGTGTTATTCACCCCCGCACCCGAGCGGAACACTCTCCCTCGTTACGGCGGTTGTATTGTTGCTGCTGCATTGTATTGCTCGGGAGCAATAAACGCTCATCCGAGTAGCATACTCGTGTTTGTCCCCTCTGGCCCGAACCCGCCGTGGTTGCGACTCACCGTACCGCGGGTTGGGGGTCACAGCTCTGACTGCTAGGGCTGGCATGCTGGTGCTAGAGAGCGACAACTGCTTCCAGCCCTTTGAGCGTTATCACAAGAATAAACCCCCATATTCTTGGCGCCCAACGTGGGGCCAGAGGTGTGACAAACCGAGTGTCTGTGTGAGCGACTGCCGACACACAGACTAGCCATGGCGGCGAGCGGGATTGACATCCAGTCCCTGCTGTGGTTGTGCAATACGGCTTCTCAGCAGCAACATCCTGGTCACGGCACTCACTTGGCTGAGACGCCTAGGCGAGCCGTCCGGACGCCTAGCGCGATGGGCGCTACTCCTCCAGCGTTACGACTTTACCGTGCGCTACAGGAGGGGCAAGAACAACGTGGTGGCGGACGCACTTTCGCGCGCGCCCGTTGACGGCTTGGGAAGTAACAACACTGCCCACTCCGCCGCGCCCGACTACCAGAGCAGCGCGACTGCCGCGCAGCTCACACAACGCCCCGAGGGAAGGGACACCCCGCCTTCCCAGGGCGAAAGCGTGAACCACTTGGAAGGCGTCAGTTCAGTGGTGAGCGTTTTCAGCAGAAAGGAGCTGTTGGAGGCACAGCGGGAGGATCCATTTTGTCGAAAAGTGTTCGACGGGCTCAGGGAGCCGGACGGCGCGGCCGCGGCGCACATGGAGGCAACTGGTATTGTTGTCCGTGCGGGGCGCTCGAACACAGCTGGTAATGCTATGAGCGCGATGGATTCCTATCTGCTCGACTCCGATGGCATCCTGCTGAGATATATCCCCTCCGAGAAGGATACACACGAGTCCTTCAAGGTGGTGATTCCACGCACGTTGAGAGGAGCACTTTTACCCTACTTTCATGACACGTGCATCGCTGGGCAAGCGAGTGGCCCTAAGACTTACCTCAAGTTGTGCCGCCTCGCTACCTGGCCTGGCATGAAGCGGGATGCGATACGCTACGCCCGCTCGTGCGACGTGTGCCAAAGGGTCAAGCCACGTGGTGGACGCCCACTTGGGCTTATGCAGCCGATCAATAGCCAGGTTCCTTGGCAAATTGCGGCTTGTGACGTCATGGGACCTTACCCCAGGACTCCGAGTGGGAACCAATATCTGCTCGTTGTCACAGACCATTTCAGCAAATGGGTGGAACTGTTCCCACTTCGAAAGCTGACGGCACGCGTAATCATGGGGAAGCTTATCGAGGTGTTCACACGATTCGGCTACCCCGGGCAGTTGATAACGGACAATGCACCGTACTTCACTGCCAAACTTTTCGTGGACTCATGTGCGGCCCTTGGCATTAAGCACAGGAGAACAACCACGTACCACGCCCAGGCGAATCCCACGGAACGCGTGAACCGCAACATCAAGCACATGCTCGTTGCAGTTGCGGAGACGCACATCGACTGGGACACCTGTCTCCCCGAGATTGGGTTTGCTCTCAGGTCGACCGTGAACCGCTCGACTGGGTACACACCTGCCGCTCTCAACCTTGGCAGGGAGCTGCCGAACCCGTTAGAACTTACTGTACAGGTTCGCAGCAACACCCCGATTGCTTGGTCGGCACGCGCCGACTATGCGACCGGGCTGCGCGCGAGGATGACGGAGGCTTTGGACAAAGCACGCCGGAATCTGAGCACTGCTCGGGCCCAGCAGAAAGCGCAGTATGACCGCTCTCACAGGGAAGTTCACTACAAACCGGGTGACCTGGTGTTGAGGCGCAGTCACGTTCTGAGCGATGCCAGTAAGCGGTTTTCTGCTTCTCTGGCGCCGAAATGGACGGGACCATATGTAGTTCGGGAGAAACTTTCCTCTTTCGTCTACAGGCCGGCGAACTTGACGCTAAGACCGACCGGCGGGCCAGTGCATGTCTGTGATCTCAAACCCTACTTTGACAGAGGGAACGAGTGGCCTGTGGAGAACACCCTCCCCCGCCAGCAGGCAGCCACACCGAGAGGCAAGGCTCGACAACAGAGCCCAGCACCTCGTTACAACTTGCGCCCACGGCAGAAACAACTCTGACCAACGCGCAGGGAGTAATTTCTCCGGCTTAATAGGCACGGAACACCCCTTCCATATTTCGCACCACGGCTTCCGGAGCAAGCACACGCTTTCTCGTCGGAAAAGACCGAGCGGGGTTAGACTAGCTCAAAGAAAAAAAAAAGTGTAAATCGTAAAAGTAACTAGAAAGAAAAGACAGCTTTGCAGCCGCAGGCCAGCGTTCACTGCGTGCCCGGAGGAAAGCCAGCGGACGCCGCAACGACCGTTGCTGCTTCGAACACCGAGAGCCAGGCCGTTGGGAGGGCGGCCGCATTCCAAAACCAAGAGCCCGCTGTCACCACCGAGCCACCATGCCGAAAAACAGCTTCCGGTCGGCCGCGGGACGAGCGAACGAGAATTCGGAGAAACCGGGGCCTATGTCGGCTATGGCGAAAACTGCAGCAGAGAAGCCGCCTTGGAGTTCCCCGTGTCCCCGCGGCAGCGACTTCGCCCACGAGAGAAGCTTGGTGCCCCGCTGGGCCCGCCTCGCAAGCCCTCCGCGGCAGAGGGAAAATGGGTCGGCGTGCCATTGCCACCCCCACCGAGAGTAAAAAAAAAGGGCGAGCCGAAAGCGAGCGGTTCAACCAGCTGAGTGGAGGCCTGCCGTACGCTGTGCAACGGGACGGACGACTCGGTGCGTAATTGCCTGAGCCTGCCTGCCGCCCGCGCGTCCCGGCAAAGCTGCCCTGGCCGACTCACGGGACCTGCGGTCATCGACCCCCTTCAACCCTGGGCTCCACAGTCGTCCATGGCGGTCGTCCACACTGCCTTCTCGCCCTGGCGTCCACGACCTTCGACGACGGCACTGCTGGCTGTGAGCTCAATCTTTTCTTTATTGGTTTTAAAGTTAAACGGCGTGTCGCCGGCCCCACTCGGTACACCCTTTTCGTGAACGCGGTCACTTCTCGGCCGTAGGGCAGTTTTAAGGAGGGGGGGATGTGGGGATACACATGAATCCTCTGCCCCATTGTAATGGCCGCGCGTAATTATCACGCGATGCTATGCGCGCGCCGTTCGGGAGGTTTTGCAAGGGAGGGCACTCACGCCACCCCCGCTTCCTTTCGCTCCCCGCCGCGACGCCGCCGCGGAGACTTTCCCTCTTTCCTCTTTCTCAACGGAGAGACCTCCTCTCCACAGCCCGGGAAGAAGGCGCGTTTCTCCCGAGGCTCGCTCGTCTTCTGGCGGGAGCCGTGCACACGCATGGATCAGAGATCTGCCACGGAGACCGCTGCCCTTATCGCCCGGCCACAGTGTGTGACTTGACCGCCGCGGGCCGTGAGCGAGGAACCACGCGAGGTGAGCGGAACCTTCTTCCCCCACATTTTTGCGTGCGTTCTTTCCTTTGTGTTATTCACCCCCGTACGCGAGCGGAACACTCTCCCTCGTTACGGCGGTTGTATTGTTGCTGGTGCATTGTATTGCTCGGAATAAACGCTCATCCGAGTAGCATACTCGTGTTTGTCCCCTCTGGCCCGAACCCGCCGTGGTTGCGACTCACCGCACCGCGGGTTGGGGGTCACAGCTCTGACTGCTAGGGCTGGCACGCTGGTGCTAGAGAGCGACAACTGCTTCTAGCCCTTTGAGCGTTATCACAAGAATAAACCCCCATAATGTATGCAATATGCAACGTGCGTAAAAGAATAACTTGTACTAGTGCTTCATTTCTTCAGCACCTGGACTGCTATTGTGCATGCTTGAACGTGACTCAAGACACATTGATCAGTCACACAAATTAAAAATCTGGATGCGGTTGGCAGCTTATATTCAACATAAAACTCTACCTCATCATTCTGGCCGCAGCATGCATTAGCAGTGTCAGTATGTCTGCAGAAGGCTTGCCAGTACGGTCATTTGGGACCACGCACTGCTCCTGTAACGTTTTGTCCAAAACCATTAGCGACAAGCCGTATCACGAATACATGGAGAAGAGCCCGAGAGAGGTTAAACGTAAAGATTTTTTTGGCTTACATTCTAAACTGTACGTAATTCCCGTGATTAAGAACACTGAGTCCGTCTTAATAACTTGCCGTATTTCTCAAATATCCATTTTATGAATTACAGAAAGTAGTCGACAGCGCATTGCCTCCAGGTTTCTACGTAAACTTGAGCAAATAATTTTTTACAGTGTGTGGCACTGCGGGCTGCAGCGGGAAAACGGTTAACACCGAGGTGCATTGCTGATGATCACTGCTTGGCTAAAGAGAGGTCCATGCAAGAAAAAAAGATCCACTTACTTTCTAGCGCACACGCTAAACTCGTATAAAAATGCTTCGAAGCCAAATACGCGCGTAAACGGTGACACGTCCACTGCCTCCACGCATTTCTACGTACTGTGAGCAAAGGTGCCGACGCCTCCAATCGTAAATCAACCAGCGTTCTGCCCACATATGAAACGCTGTACCATACTGGAACTTCCGGCATGGAGGTCTGAGACGTAAAACGATAAAAATAAAAAAAAATAAAAAAATAATTTCGATGAACTGGTAAGCCTGAAACGAAGGCGTATGATTTATTTGCACACCGAATTTTTCATGCAACATCTGTCAGCTGAAGAAGCTTTTCATCTGAACAGACGAATGACCCTGGAGACCACTTGGGTTAATGAAAGAATTGCAGAGAAGCAAAGGTAAAACGAATACTAAAACTTAAGTGTTCGAAACAGGTAGGGTTGGACGGATGCGGCGTGAAGAATTTAGTTACGATCCAAAAATTATCGGTCCATTTCCATCTCAAACAGCAGGTTACCGTCGCTTGCGTAGTTCCACCACGAGGTCCATTCTGGGTCGACGTAGAACACCTGCCGGTGTTCGCGAAGAGCTGAAGCTAATCCAGCTTGGTTCTCCTTCAAGAGATATGATTCGGGTGATTTAGGCGACCCCATCTTCACTCGGACGACTTTTGGCACAGAACAGTGGCTTTCGCACGTCCGGTCCCAGGTGCAAGTCAACTCTAAACGGTCAGCCCGCTCCTTGGAAACACCAACGCGCACTGTAAAATACGTGTGTCGACCATGCCACGCCGTGACAACCGTAAACGGACCGCTGCCGCTACCCTCGAGCGCCCAGTGCTCCGTCAAAGCGTCGGCGTTCGTCACAGTCAACAGGTAATTCAATCCCTTGTTCTCGGTCTTTCCCAGAGGGTACGAATCGGAACGACTTTCAGTCATCGGTTCCAGCCTCGCTGAAGGAATGCGCATCGGCTCAGTTGGATGAGCCATGCGCACCACTGCGCACTGACGTATGTCTTCCAGACAGCCCAGCGCGCCGCTGACCATGAGATCCAACTTCCGGAGGATGTGCTTCTTTTCCCGTCTCCACGGAAAAGACGGTCCGCTGGCACCCGCCTCGCCAGCAGCTCCCCTTTCTCCCTCCCCGGAAAACTCCGGCACTGAGGAGGCACGCATCCGCTGCTCCGTACCCAGCACTTCGTCGAAGGCCGCCGAGAATTTGCCAAGAACTCGCGTCAGCTCGGCGTTCAGCGTCTCCAGATTCCCCGAGAGAGCGGCGGTGATCTCCTGCAGTCTCGCTTCGTGCCCTCTAGCGCGTTCCGTGAGCTCGTTGACCTGAGTCTGAAGAGCAGGCAGTTGCTCCTGGTCCCTCAAGATTGCCTTGATTTCGCTCAGCTCATCACTAATACCATGAGCGCCGTCTCGTGGTGGTTCCTTGTGCGTTGCTGAGGAAGACGGAACATCTGGGCATCCGCCTAAGCAGTGTGTCGGCAGGGAGGTACTCAGAACCTTCTGGCCGCACCGTGGACATGTAACTGCGTGGAAGCTGCATTCGTCCTCGTAGTGGCGGAGAACTGCCGGCAGGATGCCCACGAAGTCACAGCCGTGGGCTTCGTTCCAGCAGTGCGCCTGAAAATGGAAATGTAAAAAATAATGTGCATGGCGTTTTACACGTTGGCAAATGCAAGAAAAACATGGAACGTGGTATAAAACAAAACTTTTTATGGCCGGCAGGTAAGTAAAGGTGATCCGGAATGCTTTTAACGGGCTTTCTAAGATATAGATACTGGTTCTGCGCTACTTTCATACCAGCCTTTACGAATATCGAAAGAAAGTTGAAACTTGTTGTCGCGCTCCTGGTACAATAGCAATATATTTAGTAGCCAGTTAATATAAGTAATGCCAGTTTTTATAGTTTCGAAAAACTAACCAGTATCAAGCTTCGACTCTTATCGCATAAATTTTCGTTCGGACTTACAGCGCTATATGATGCGCTAAGTGCGTAGAATTCAGGCGATATATGGCAACTTCTTTCTTTACTGCTTTCCACAGCGCAATTCTGCGACCTTGTGGTAGGAAAAGCGCGTGCTACTTTACCAAAAATTTATGCAGCACCCAGCCGCAACCGCTAAGCTTTGCGGCCTGTCAAGGTCTGTTCAGCAGAGACGTGGTAAATATAACTATAACTCTCTTCCTTTCATTCTTGCTTTCCTTTTTTTTCCTTTCTTTCTTTCTTTCTTTCTTTCTTTCTTTCTTTCTTTCTTTCTTTTTTTTCTTCCTTCCTTCCTTCTTTCCTTCTCTTTCTTTCTTGTCGAAATCCATGCGCCACATGGCAGGAGTCAAGGGAACTAGAAGCACATGGGCCGAATTCCTGATAACAGTTTCATGTCTCGTAGACCGTTGCGAGTCGGAAAGTGTAGACCGCACTTTGCGACAGCTCTCCCACCATCTGCTCCTTTTTTAGGCAGCGGGGTGGCTCTGGTAATGCGCCAGCTTGGACCAAGCAACAAAGAAGCGTTGTTAAAACCACAACAAACACTCTCATCAAATAAGGAAATTTCGTATAGCCGATGACAGAGTAGAATAAATGGTATTTACAGACGAGTAGAGAGCACAAAATTGCACACACTGATTACGATTACTTCGGTTACATAAAAGCTGAAAATGCAGGCAGCGGATTTGAAAATGTAAACATGGATACTACAGAATAATATACTGGGAAAACGTCAGGCTTTCAAAGCAGCTGACGCCATGGTGGCGTCATCAAAGAACCAATCTCTGCAGACGATATCGAAGTTTGCCATCGGGTGCCGATCCGATACAGTGATAAAACTAATATAATTGTACAATTGAAGTCTAGAGTGAAACGTGACAAAACGCTAAAGAAAGGAAAGAAAGCTCGCGTCACCAATCGTGACATTGGACTGGATAGGGACTAACTGGTATATGTATATCAGTACTTATGCCTCAGTCTGAAGACGCTTCTGAGTATGGCAATAAACCGTAAAAAGGAACACAAATGGAAGTCAGTGTGGATACAAAACTGAAAAATCCTTTAAAGACAGTTCGATGGTTCTGAGATTGTACCCATTACCCGAGAAGACGACCTTGCTGAGATATTTTCAGTACCAACTCATAGCCAATCACCCTCAGAAAACAAAGAACTTACAATGAAATATTACAATATTGTTTCACCTCAAGCACTTCCCTCTCCCTCTGCATCGTATACTTCAGCTCAGCACATTAATACACGCTCCGCACTAGGAAAGCATGATAACATATCTCCTAAGTCAGTTTTATTTTTCATATCACATAATAATGTTGACCGGGACATGGTATTATGATAAGGGCGGCATACTTTTGACAATTATAAGAACTTCGTCGCGAATCGTACTAACCGCAGAGGAGGGGGCGTTGCAATTGATGTTGAATCTACTCGGGAGTATGAACTTCTCTCTGAATATTGTATTGTTACCACAGAGTATTAAATCCTAACTTTAAAGCATAACCTTGAATTATTTGCTATTGTTTACCTCCCGCCACAGGCGAATTATTGCACAAGACTTTAACAAAACCGTTTATTAAACTGGCTTCATTAACATAATTACATCGCCCACAATTGTAACGGTTTCTTCTTCCACTTCTCTTGACCTTTCTATAACAAATATTAAAAGCACCATTTCGCATGCCGGAACAGTCGCGTTTGATATTAGTGATCACTCTCCCAACTTTATGTTCCACTGTAATCGATATGGGCAGAGAACCTGCAGACGAGACATAGTTACACTTCACTCCCTATCTGTACAGGCTCTCCTTTCTTTCGAAAGGAATATTGGCGCACAGGACTGGTTATTTAATACACAATTACTGATGTAAATGAAGCATATTCATTATTCATGGAACTTTTGTAAAACTTTACAAAATGCACTTCCCTTTTCGAACATTGCAGCCATCGAAAAGAGTTAGGAAACCATGGATCACACCAAACCTCCTCGGGATGATTTAAAATAAAATAAACTATTCCATGCTTTCTTCCGAACTCGGTTCCTGGCAATGCTAACAGAATTTAAGACTTATAGAAATAGAGTAAATAAAGAACTTAGGCGCGGAAGAACTGCATATTATGAACACCTGTTCCTTGACATCGTTAGCAAAAAGCCACAAGTTGCATGGAAAGGGATAATGTTTTAGGTCGCCATAATAAACATGTAATTCCTGATAGAATAGTACATAATAACCGCGAGCTTATTGGTAAAGAACTAGCTGATGATTTCAATAGAGTGTTTGAAGATGTTGCCGCAGAAGACAGCTGCCTTCCTGCGGTTCAGCCTACCGTCCATAGCCTTGTAGAAAGCTTTGCTCTCCATTTATTAACGGAACATGAAATTTAGGCCACATTTATGAGTCCAAAGAATAGCAAAGGCCTGGATATAGATAACTTAGAGATTACGCCCGTAAAACACGTTTTGCAGCATATTGTCCCTCTACTCGCATACATATTCAACCTTGTTATAGAAAAGGGTATATTTCCTACTGCCATGAAGAGGTCTAGGGTACCTATCATGTATAAAAGCGGGGATAATTATGATGTGAGAAACTACAGACCAATATCTGTAATACCTGTTATTTCAAAGAGTTTGGAAAAAATGATATCGTTACGATTAACCAAGTTTTTGGACGTGCGTAAATTGTTCTCAGATAACCAGTTAGGATTTAGAAAGGGACGATCGAACGAATCTGCACTTCTATCACTGAAAGAATTTGTGTTGGAAAATGTTGATTAAAAACTCCTTATACTTGGTCTCTTTATTGGCTACAATAAGGCTTTCGATCCTCGTGATCACAAAATTTTAATATTTAAGCTCTCACATTATGGCATTCGTGGTAAACCTCGAATTACATCGGACATACTTAAAAAAGAGGACTCAGTGTGTTCTCGCTGGCAAACATGAATCTTCACCTTTCCCAATATTAACTGGCGCACCACAAGGTAGCATCTTGGGCCCAATACTTTTCATTATCTATGTCAATTTATTGTGTGCGGAGATGACTGTAGCATCTTGCTATCAGGCAGTGATGCCAATACTCTTATATCAAAGGGTAATAATATTACTAATAAATTAATATTTCGGTCTCGATCAAATAAGCGGAAATCAACCTCTCAAGAACCCAAGCAATTATTTTTCGTGGCAAAAATAGGTCAGTTACAATTGAACAAGATAACCGCTGCGAAGGCCAAATTATTGAGATTGTTGAAGAAATCAAGATACTTTGCATAATATTTAATCTCATCTTCTATGGGACTCTCTCATAGATAGGATAGGATAGGATAACTTTATTCGGCTCTAGCACAAGGTTTTTTTATGTGGTCAGATGAGTCCATCCGCAACGGTCGGTTGCCCCTATTCCAGGGCTCCGCGGGATGCTGCCGTCAGCTGAGCTCGCCGTATCAAACCGATCTGGTCATCGCGGCAGTCGCTGGAGAGCAGACCCTCCCATTGCTCCACACTCGGGTTTTGTATAACTGGCACGATGTCGACTTTTTGACATGCCCATGTGATGTGATACAGTGTAGGTTTTTCATGGCACCACGGACAATTGTGTGCGTAAAGTGTGGGGTGAATTTTACTTAGTGTGTTTAGATTTGGATATGACCCCGTTTGAAGTTGTCTCCATGTGACAGCCTCTTCTTTGTTTAAAGATTTGTGCGGTGGTGGGTACCGCATCCTGCTGCCTTTGTAGTTGTTGAGTATGGCCGAGTATTCCTGAGGTACTGGCAGGGATTCCTCAAGGTCGTTGACGTTGGATGCTCGTTAGTTAGTATATCCTCGAGCTATCCTGTCTGCCTCTTGGTTTCCTGCCACCCCCGTGTGCCCCGGTACCCAGATGATCTTATGTTTGATCGGCTTGTGTGGTTTTGCATGTGTTTGTTGCGTCTTCCATTCTACAGAGCGGAGTATGCGGAGCGCTCTGTGACCGACTCTGCCGCAAAGATAGTTGCGGCAGGCTGCTTGTGAATCAGTAAGAATTGTCAGTGACCGCCCAGTCCGATAGCCCTCCGCTGCCGCTAGAGCGACGGCCGCTTCTTCAGCCTCAGCTATCGTGCAGTCTTGCAGGGAGGCGCTGGTAATCTCGTGTAATTCCGAGTTGACTACAGTTGCCACTGCGTTGTTGGTGCCTTGTCCCCTAGTCATGGCATATGTGGCAGCATCGACAAACACTGTTGTATCCTGGGATGCGTGTGTTTTCTGTAAGCGGTCGGCCCTTGCCTCTCTTCGGTCTTTGTGGAGGTTCGGGTCCATGTTTCTTGGTATTGGTGCCACCCTGAGCGTGCTGCGGTACTCATCGGGGATCGTTTTAGTTCTCAATATTTTTCGAATTTGTTCAGTGTAGGCCAGTTTCTTTAAAAGAATTCTGCCTGTGGGGGTCTGCTGTAGTCTGCGCATTTGGGCAACATGCTGCGCTTCCCGTAATTCCTCAAACGTGTTGTGCAGTCCCAAGGCTAAGAGCTTTTCAGTTGAGGTGTTATGGGGTAGTCGAAGCGCGGTTTTATACGCTTTGCGTAAAATCGCGTCCGCCTGTTGTATTTCACTTTTGATATGATTGTAGTACGGGAGACTGTATGTCGCCCGGCTGACCACTAGG